>NC_029793.2:84658814-84681727 GCF_000816755.2 Arachis ipaensis
GTTATGGTAAGGGGTCACGGGTGGGGGCTATGAGAAATATAAGGAACCTAACAATAGAAATAATTAACTAAATTGAAAAAGAAAATGGAGAACGTGGAAAAGAAAGAAAGGGATTTATGAAAGGGTGTGATGAAGAGAAAATTTGATGGTATAGAATTTCACAAATAAATTCTCGTTGCAAGTATAGTTCTAAACCAACAAACAATTCCCCAATAAAAAATTTGGTTGTCACAAGTACAAATCCCAATAAGAATTAACTGAAGTATTGAAACCTCGGGTCGTCTCACAAGGAATTGCAATGAAGTGGTTAATTATTGGCTATGAAGGAACAAAGGGTTTGGTTTATAAAAGGGCAAGAAATTAAATGGGCAAGAATTTAAATGACAAGAAGATTAAATCAAGAATTAATATAGGCAAGGTAAAGAACTCTTGGCTAAGCATAGGAAGTTGAGATCACCATCCTTGTCTACAAACCATACATTGATAATTATGAGGGGCCAACCTATTAAGTTTAGTCAAATAGGCTTGATCACATCAACCCATAAGTCCCAACCTATCTACTGATTAGATTAGTAGTGGGTTAGTGTCAATGGGTATCAAATTGATCACCAAGGGTTCTCAAATCACCAATTCAATGAGATCCAATGACTCAAGGTCACTCAATTCCCTTGGCCTAGGTCAAGAGTCAAGAAAACTACTCAAAAACTAGTGGAGACATTTTATCAAACATCTAGTGTGCAATAAAAGTAAACATCACAAAATGCAAGAATTAACAAGATCCATAACCATCATGAGCAAGAAATATAAATCTACCAACGACCAATTTGCAAGGAAAGTAAGATCACAACTCAAATCAATAATAAAAGAACATCAACATCAAATTTCATTAAAAGAGATCCAAATCCAAATCCAACATGAGTGTATGAACATAAAAGAGGCATACAAGTAAAATTAACATCACAAACTAAGAGAATGAAGGTGTAGAAGCAAGAAATTGTAAAGGAAACAAGAGGAAATCAAGAAATCATACCTAGATCTAAGTTGGAAATACCCTAGGAACCCTAATTGTAGAGAGAAGAAAGAGCTTCTCTCTCTAGAAACTAAACTACATGATGCTAAGCTACCACTAAGTTCTCCCCTTCTTTGATTAATCTTTAATTCTGCTTGAAATACCCTCAGAAACGAGTTGGATTTGGGCATGGGCAGCTCAGAAATCGCCCCTAGCAATTTCACTTTAAGTGGGTCACCTGCCAAGCGTACGCGAGGGTGACGCGTGCGCGTCACTGGCCAAAACCCCTACTCACGCCTATGCGTGCTTGACGCATGTGCGTGGCTTACAATTCTTCAATGCACGCGTACGTGTGCATGACGCATGCGCGTGGCCCTCAGTTCTCCAATTGCTCATTTTTTCATGTATTCTCCTCCTTGCGTGCTTTCCTCTTCACTTCTTCCATCCAATACTTGCCTTATGAACCTGAAATCACTCAACAAACACATTAAGGCATCGAATGGAATTAAAGTGAACTAAAATCACCAATTTAAGGGCCTAAAAAGCATGTTTTCACACTTAAGCACAAATTAAGGGAGAATTACAAAACCATGCTATTTCATTGAATAAATGTGAGAAAAGGTGATAAAATCCCCCAAAATAAGTACAAGATAAACCACAAAATTGGGGTTTATCAAACCTCTCCGCACTTAAACCAAGCATGTCCTTATGCTAAAATCAAGAAAGAAGCAAAGGGTATCAACATTTATTCAATGCAACAGGAGAAGAAGAAAGTAGAAGGAAAGAAATGGGAAGAAGATGAGAAAAGAAGTGTATGAAGTAAGGTAATCCACGCGTACGTGTACAGTGACGCGTGCGCGTGGGTGAGGTGAAATGGACGCGACGCGTACACGTGCGAGACGCGTGCGCGTCGATGGGTTATTTAGAGAGCGACGCGTACGCGTCCTTCACGCTTACGCGTGGGTTGGCGTGCGCATTTCGCACCGTGTTCGCGCAACTCTTGGAAAAATGGCTTGGGGGTGAAAATTTTGAATCCACGCGTACGCGAGGGTGACGCGCACGCGTGGATGGTTGAAAATGCTTGTGGCACGCATACGTGTGAAACACGCGTACTGATGAACGAATTCTTTGATGCTATAGAATTTCCTCAAATGAATGAATTCTCGTTGCAAGTATAGTTCTACACCAACAAACAATCCTCTCATTCAAAAATATTGGTTGTCACAAGTAACAAACCCCAAATAAGAATTAACCAAACTATTTAAACCTCGGGTCGTCTCACGAGGAATTGCAATGAAATGTATGATTATTTGTTATGAGGATGCAAGGGGATTTTTGGTTGATAAGAGGGGCAAGAATTTAAATGGCAAGAAAAGTAAATAGAGCAATTAAAGGAAGCAATTAATAAAGAGAGACATTCATGGCAAGGTTTGAGATCATAGGCTTCCTATCCTAGTCATACAATGATTAATTCATCTTATTTAGTCAACTCCAACAAATAGGGAGAAAGTCAAACAAGATTAATCAATCATACCACAATAATAAACAAGAATTTATCTTATTACGTCATCTCCAACGTTGGAAGAAGATATAGGTTATCTTCCATGAGAGAAAGTCTAACAAGACTAGCTAATCTCAATCCAAAAGTCCTAATAAACTTACTAATTAAATTAGCAAAAGATTAGCGTCAATGGAAATAATATTAGCTAACAACTCTAGATCACCAACATGAGTTGGGTTTTTATGACTCAAGATTGCCTAATTACTCTTTCCAAGCCAAGAATGCTCAAAATCTATTCTAACATCCAACCAAACATTTTATCAAACACTTGGAAGGCACAAAAGGAAAGCATAATAAATGACAAGAAATAGTAAAATCTATCAACTACAAATTCAAAGGAGACAAGATCAACAACTCAAATTAACAATAAAAGAACATCAAACATTAAATTTCATTAAATGTAAATCAAATCCAACAAGAGCATCCATGAACATAAAAGAGAGCATAAAATGGAAATTAACAAGAAAACTAAGAAGATTAAGACAATAGAACACTAAAATATAATGAGAATTAAAATCAAAAGAAGAATTAAAAATTGGATTTAAGAAAATTAAACCTAAACTACCCTAAATTCTAGAGAGAGGAGAGAGCTTCTCTCTCTAGAATTCTAACCTAAAACATGATGAAAAACTAAAATATGACTACTTCTTGCATTCCCCTCTTCAATTCTTGGGTTCAATAGCATCAGAAATGAGTTGGATTGGGCCCAAAATGAGCAAGAAATCGCTGGCCACGATTTCTCTTTAGTGGACCCACGTGCTCCAACGGCGTGCGCGCGTATATGGCGCATGCGCGCCCCTATGCGTCAGGCAACATATGGCAAATTTTATATCATTTCGAAGCCCTAGATGTTAGCTTTCCAACGCAACTAGAACCGCTTCATTTGGACCTTTGTAGCTCAAGTTATGGTTGTTTGAGTGCAAAGAGGTCAGGCTTGACAGCTTTACGGTCCCTTCATTTCTTCATGAGTTCTCCCACTTTGCATGCTTTTCTCCTCACTTCTTCCATCTAATACTTACCTTTTGAACCTGAAATTACTCAACAAACATATCAAGGCATCGAATGGAATTAAAGTGGATTAAATTTATCTATTTTAAGGCCTAAAAAGCATGTTTTCACATTTAAGCACAAATCAAGGGAGAATTACAAAACCATGCTATTTCATTGAATAAATGTGAGAAAAGGTGATAAAATCCCCCAAATTAAGCACAAGATAAACCACAAAATCGGAATTTATCATGTACGCGTGCATGGTGCTCTGTTTTTCAAAATTTTTCTAAGTTTTTGCACCAAACCAAGCCTTCCAAACCTCCAAACAGCTACCAAAACACCATAAAACCTTATTCACATACTAGACTACCAACAAAACGCAACAAACCAATTAAAACATGAAATTAAACTAATTTTACCAACATTTACAAAAGAGAAAAAGGAAAGATTTTACCATGGTGGGGTGTCTCCCACCTAGCACTTTTGTTTATTGTCTTTAAGTTGCACATTTGGTGGGGTCCTTGCTATGGTGGCTTATGCTTGAATTCATCATTGAATCCCCACCAATGTTTGCATCTCCAATGTCCACCGGGATCCCAAATTAGGTGCATAAAGCCCTCGAATAAGCTTAAGTAAATGACAAGGCCCCAAGAGTTTTGATTGTTGAAATGAATTCCAGGGTCCCAAACCTTGTTCTTGCACCCATCTTCTCGTTGATTACCATAGTTAAATTTGGGTGACAAGTCTTGTGAATTCTCAATTAAACATCCAAACATTCTCCTAGACCCTTGCAATTTGGTTATACACCAACCATTACCACTCAACTTTGAGCAAGAAACCATCATGAACTTAGAGTGATGTTTCCAACCACTACACAACTCTCTCCTACTCTTTATTTCACAAAGAGCTCTAAGTTGACCATCGTTTTCAATCAAACCATATTCAAGTGAGAAAGTAAAGCTTAGGGATAGGAATTTTACCCACTTGAATGTTGTGTAGGATGGTCACTTAGGAAGGGGGATCTCCCCACACTTAGCCAATGCGAGCTCTATTCCCTTGTGCTTCTCCTTTGCAACTTCCACCTCTTTACAAGCTTCTTTAAGCTCAATTCCTTGCTCACCATCTTCTTTTATACATCCCTCATTGCTCAGATCATATGTCGGAGGTTGTGTACGGTCCCCCTTGTCATCAATTTCATAACACAATGAGGTAGGTTCATCAATTTCAAAAGACACATTGGTTGGTGTGGAATCATCTTTAATGATGGAGCTTGCTTCTTGCTCAACCTCTTCCAATCTTTTATCATTCATACTATGCCTTGGAGATTGTGCATTATCCTCCACAACACCAAATTCAAGCTCATTGGAAGAAGGTTCAACAACTTCCACAAGATCATCAACAACATCACCTGGTGTGGAAGTATCTTCAAGCTTGAAATCCACCTCTTGTTCAATTTCACTTAGCTCTTCAACCACTTCTTCTTCTTTAACAATCTCTTCCTCCTCCACTTGTTACAAGACATGCCCCATCTCCTTGTCCTCATGTTGGGATTCTAGAATCTCCTTTATGCTCCACTCTTTGGTTGATTCCTCACATTCATCCGTGGAGATGTTTTGCTTGTTGCATGGGTCCCATGATTCCAAGGTGGCTGTGATTTTGGTAAACTGAGCCATGATTTTTTCAAATATGGGAGGTGATTCATCTTGTGGTTGAGAGTTCTCAAACATTGGAGGTGGCTCATCTTGATAATAACATGAAGGTGGTGGTTCTTGAGGGTATTGGGGGTTAAATTGGGTGGTTCTTCATATGGTTCATATGGTTCACAAGGTGGTTGGTATGGTGGATATGGGTTAGGATCATATGGAGGTATTTGGTGGTATGAGGCTTGTGAGTGTGGTGGTTCAAAACTATGTTGGCGGAAGGGGTTATATGTATGTGGTGGTTGTGGTTGACAATCACAATAAGGGTCATCACATACATTAGATTGATATGCATTAGGATTAGCATTATACCCATAAAAATCCAGAGAGTAGTCATGTTGAGGTGGTGCTTGAACGGCTTGGATGGAATAAAATGCCTTTTAGTCCTTGCGCATCTCCGTGAGGAGAGTAGTCATATCCCCAAGCACTCTTGTCAAACTTGATTCGGAAGGAGGTTGTTGCCAAGAAGGTTGTTCATAAGCTTGGGGCTCCTCCCACCTTTGATCTTCAAATCCTTGATACATGTTATCATTGTAAATTCCATTTCCTACAATATAGTTTGAACCAAACTCATAGCCAAATGGGTGAGAATTCATGGTGAAAGAGAGAATAAAAACAAAAACTAACAAGAAATAAAGAAAACAAAATCCTACAACTAGCAACAACTAACAAAGAAGCAAAAGGGCAAACATATTCACAATATATACAATAGCCAATCACATAGCACCATTGCAATTCTCTGGCAACGGTGCCATTTTGATGAAGAGAAAACTTGATGGTATAGAATTTCACAAATAAATTCTCGTTGCAAGTATAGTTCTAAACCAACAAATAATTCCCCAATCAAAAATTTGGTTGTCACAAGTACAAACCCCAATAAGAATTAACCGAAGTATTGAAACCTTGGGTCGTCTCACAAGAAATTGTAATGAAGTGGTCAATTATTGGCTATGAAGGAACATGGGGTTTGGTTTATAAAAGGGCAAGAAATTAAATGGGCAAGAATTTAAATGACAAGAAGAGTAAATCAAGAATTAATATAGGCAAGGTAAAGAACTCTTGGCTAAGCATAGGAAATTGAGATCACCATCCTTTTCTACAAATCATACATTGATAATTATGAGGGGCCAACCTATTAAGTCTACTTCAAATAGGCTTGACCACATCAACCCATAAGTCCCAACCTATCTACTGATTAGATTAGTAGTGGGTTAGTGTCAATGGGTATCAAATTGATCACTAAGGGTTCTCAAATCACCAATTCAATGAGACCCAATGACTCAAGGTCACTCAATTCCCTTGGCCTAGGTCAAGAGTCAAGAAATCTATTTAAAAACTAGTGGAGACATTTTATCAAACATCTAGTGTGTAATAAAAGTTAACATCACAAAATGCAAGAATTAACAAGATCCATAACCATCATGAGCAAGAAATATAAATCTACCAACTACCAATTTGCAAGATAAGTAAGATCACAACTCAAATCAACAATAAAAGAACATCAACATCAAATTTCATTAAAAGAGATCCAAATCCAAATCCAACATGAGTGTATGAACATAAAAGAGGCATACAAGTAAAATTAACATTACAAACTAAGAGAATGAAGGTGTAGAAGCATGAAATTGTAAAGGAAACAAGAGGAAATCAAGAAATCATACCTAGATCTAAGTTGGAAATACCCTAGAAACCCTAATTCTAGAGAGAAGAGGGAGCTTCTCTCTCTTGAAACTAAACTACATGATGCTAAGCTACCACTATGTGCTCCCCTTCTTTGCTCAATCTTCAATTCTGCATGAAATACCCTCAGAAACGAGTTGGATTTAGGCTTGGACAGCTCAGAAATTTCTCCCAGCGATTTCACTTTAAGTGGGTCACGTGCCAAGTGTCACGTGTACGCGTGGGTGACGCGTGCGCGTCGCTGGCCAAAACCCCTACTCACGCGTACGCGTGCTTGACGCATGTGTGTGGCTTGCAATTCTTCAATGCATGCGTATGCATGCATGACGCGTGTGCGTGGCCCTCAGTTCTTCAATTGCTCATTTCTTCATGTATTCTCCTCCTTGCATGCTTTTCTCTTCACTTCTTCCATCCAATAGTTGCCTTATGAACCTGAAATCACTCATGAAACACATCAAGGCATCGAATGGAATTATAGTGAACTAAAATCACCAATTTAAGGTCCTAAAAAGCATGTTTTCACACTTAAGCACAAATTAAGGGAGAATTACAAAACCATGCTATTTCATTGAATAAATGTGAGAAAAGGTGATAAAATCCCCCAAAATAAGCACAAGATAAACCACAAAATTGGGCTTTATCAGGGTATGAGGACCGAATCCTATGGATTTGCTTCTGTAGTGGTGTAATCTTGTATGGAATAAGGCAAAGTAACAAAGTTGGTGCCTAACTTGGTAAACTTTGAGTTGGGCGCTACTTGCTTGGTAGCATATTCCTTCCTGGCGCCTAGCTTGGTGCAACCCAAGTTAGGCGTGAACCACTTTTTTTTTTAAAGGGTTGGCACCTAACTTTAGAATTGCCAAGTTAGGCGCCACCCACCCAGCAAGTAATCTTCAATTGTGCGTACAACATGCGCCTAACTTCAGAAAGCCAAGTTAGGCGCCATCCCTCCCGAATTGTTTTCTCCAAAATTGCTTAGATGTGGCGCCTAACTTTATGAATCCAAGTTAGGCGCCACCCAGTCTGAATCCAGCTCCTCTTGGGTGTCTGAAACTCTGTCTGAATGCACCTGTTTCTGTTCTAATCACTCTGTATGATCCAAATATACGTAAAACAAAGAAAAATAGTAGAAACTCAAACAAAACTAATAAAATTAAAAATAAGAAAAATCAAAATAAAAAAATCAAACTTAAGGATATGAAAACATCAGGTTGCCTCCCGACAAGCGCTTCTTTACCGTCACTAGCTTGACGGTCAGCTCCTCTAAGGAGGAGGATCATAGGGGCTCAGCTCTTCACCCCTCACAGTAAACTTCTTTCCTGTGCTCTCATGGATCAACTTTATATGCTCAAGAGACAGGATCCTATTCACTGTATGAGGCAGGATTAGGCATGCAGTGAATACCACCTTCATTCTTGGGTAGAAGTCTTCAGTAGGAATCTTTTTATTCCTCCATCCCGTGAGTACTTTCTTCTTTTTGAGAACCTCCTCCTTGGTGGATGATGCATTCTTGACACTAAACTTAGGTTTCATGTTAGGGGAAATTTTGTTGATTATCCCCAAAGGAAGTCTGAGCTGCAGATTCTGTTGTGCATCATCAGGGGGTTCTTGAAGGTTTGGATCAATAATCTCAGTCTGCATGCATCTCTCTTCTTCACCTGCTGAATACATATCTTTGAAGACATCAAAGACTAGTTGCTCATTATGCACTCTGAGCACTAATTCACCTTCTTCCATATCAATCAGAGCTCTCCCAGTGGCTAGAAATGGTCTTCCTAGGATTATATAGGTATTTTTATCCTCCTCCGTGTCAAGAATCACAAAATCTGCTGGGAGGAAGAACTTACCCACTTTAACTAAGATATCATCCACTAATCCATATGCAGGCTTTAGATATTTTTCTACCATTTGTAATGCTATCCTAGTAGGTTGTGCATCTTTGATTTGCAACTTCTTCATCACAGACAAGGGCATTAGATTTATGCTTGCACCCAGATCACATAGGGCTTTCTCAAAAGTAGTGCTCCCAATGGTACATGGAATTTGAAGGCTCCCTGGATCTGGCATCTTCCTGGACAAGTTATTCTGAATTATGGCACTACATTCCTTGGTCAAGACCACTGTCTTATCTCCCTTTAAAGGCTTCTTCTTTGACAACAACTCCTTCATGAACTTCACATAGAGAGGCATTTGCTCCAAAACTTTAGCAAAAGGAATATTAATTTGTAACTTTCTGAAAACTTCTAAGAACAGTGAAAACTGCTTGTCCTTGGTCTCCTTTTGAAGTCTCCGAGGATAAGGCATCTTAGGTTTGTATTCAGGAGCTTTAGGTAATGTTGGATGTGTGTCAAGAGTGACTGGAAAAGGATTGTCTGCACGCCTAGGAGGGGCGTGTACTACTCTGACTTCAGTCTTCTCTGGAGCTTCTTTTTCAACCGGCTCCTTAGTAACTTGTACTTCCATACATGGCACTTGTCCACTTATCAAGGTGATAGCCTTGCACTCCTTTCTTGGATTTGGAATTGTGTTACCAGGAAGGCTATTAGTGGTCCTCTGATCAATTTCATTAACTTTTATGGTTGATGACTGCGCATCGTGTTATGTTTTTCTATGCTTTTTCATACAAGAAATTAATGATTAATGCTTGATTATTAAGTGTTTTAGTGCTTAAAAAGTATATTGCTTTGATCTTTTAATTTGATAAATTTTGTAGGAAATAAGTGGAAAAAGAAGCAAAAAGCACAAATTAAGCTCAAAAGAAGAAAAGAAGAATTTTTGGATACACTTTGAAGCTTGAACATGTTTTTTGCACCTAAGGCCACGCTTTTAAAAGCGTGGCCCATGATTAAATCAAGGAAGCTTGGCACTCCATTTTTCTCAAAGAGCGCTCTGTGTTTGGGTGCGTACGCACGACCCAGTGTGCGTACGCACAGGAGAAGCTACGTTCTTCACCCAAGAGTGCTACATTCTTCACCAAGAGTGCCTGCGATAGAAGAAGGAAAAATCAGCTGGCGATGCGTACGCGTGAAAACATATTTTTGAAGAGTGACGTGTACGCGTGAAAGACGCGTATGCGTCAGAATGGCAATCTTGAAGGGCCCCGCGTACGCATGGGCGACGCGTACGCGTGGAAGAGCGCTCTTGGTGCGAACGACGCGTACGCGTGAATGACGCGTACCGTCACAAGTGCAAAATGTAGAACGATGCATACGCGTGGGCAACGCGTACGCGTGGGTGTAAGAGTGCTCCGCTCTCCTAAAAAATGCTACGCTCTCCGGGAAACAAAATTCTGATTCAATTAATCTCAGTCCAAGTCCATTTAAACTGCAAGCAAACAAGCCCACTCATATCACTCAATCAAGGCACGAGAAGCATCTAGAATAGGAATTTTCATTTAATTGTAATTTGTTTTCAATTTCATTTCAATTTGTAATTTAGGAAAGCCTATATAAAGGCTTTAGTTTCATAGTTAGAGAGGGGATTCTGGACAGAGGGGGAGAGAGTGAAGACCAATTTGGAATTCTGAGAATTGGTACTCCAAGGGGAGTGGGTCCTCAGACCCCTCCCCTCACACACTCTTCTCCATTTTCTCTTCTTTCTTTCCTAGTAGTATTTTAGTTCTTAGTTTGTAATTTTCATTTATGAATCTTAAATGTTCAATCTCTGTTTTAAATTCTTACGCTTTATTTTCATGCACTTTAATTTTATGCAATTTAGTTTCTGTTTGAGAGCAATGACCACTTACTTCCCTCTGCATTTGGGAAATGAGCTCTATTTCAATTTTGATTGAATTGATATTTATTTCTTCTTCTCTTCTTCATTCTATCTTCATACTTGGATATCTGTTAGAATCCAACAAGAGAGTTTTGTTCTTCAAAGATCTTTGGATCTATTAGAATCCTATTCTGAGCCTCTAGGGAGGGATCATAGGATTCAGTTTGAGCTCTCTTGGCATAATGAAGTTGATTCTTGATTTAGAGTTGGTATTGTAACATGTAACCTCTCTAATATTGGGGTCTTTGGATTTATGTAGTATGAGATTAGAAATCATGTTTGTTTATCTAAGAAAGAGTCTTTGTGCTTCATAGAACCAATTACTGTTGAGAGGGGGATTGGATCTACTTGAATTGCATGTGAGCCTCGAGAGAGGGATCATGGAATTCAGTTTGAGGCTCTTGTATATTAATCCTCCTGATCAATACACTCTTAGTTGGTATGTGAGATGTAACCTCTTTGAGTTGAGGTCTTGAGGGTTGTGTGGCCTTTGGATTATAAATTGAACTTCACTTCTTCTCATGAACTATTAAATTAAGAGATTGGCAATTGATTGTGTGAAGAGAAATTAAATCACCAAGAGATTGCGGTTTAATTACTCATAATATGCCATAGATCTATCTTACACGATTGAGAATGAGTGAGACCCATTAATTCAAGAGGAATCAACATCTCCAATCCCTTATGTTTGCCATTTTTACTTTCTGTCATTTACTTTCTAGCATTTTACTTTTTGGCAATTTATTTTCCTGCACTTTTATTTCCTTGTACTTTACTTTTCTGCACTTTACTTTTATGTTCTTTACTTGAAATTTTACTTTCCAGCACTTTATATTCACGTCATTTACTTTCTTTGTACTTTATTATTTTCTTTTAATTTCTAGCCATGTACATTTCTTGTTTGCTTATCGCTCCAAAATGTTCGTCTAACTAGGATAATCAACTAACTATTGATTGCTTAATCCTTTAATCCTCGTGGGTTCGACCTCACTCTTAAGTGAGTTTTATTACTTGATGCGACCCGGTATACTTGCCGGTAGTAAATACATTAAATTAATTTTTGCGTATCAAGTTTTTGGCGCTGTTGCCGGGGATTAATTGTGATTGACAATCTACCGGTGGTTGATTACCTAGATTAGACATTTTTTTTGTCTTTTTTTCTTATTTGCTATGGCCTTTGACTGTTTGTGTTAATGCCTCACCAAGAAGCCTCTGTTCGTGACAGCTTTGGCTCTTAGTGATTATGCTATTAATACAACAGTTTATTTTACTTAGCTTTGTTTCAAACAAAATTGGCATATGGTTACATTCTAAGTTTGGTGTTGCCCTACAACAATCTGTTTTCAATCTTTCTGGATGCTTGCATCTATTCCAAGAGAAAGTGTCACACTAAGTTTGGTGTGCCACTTATTTTTCTATGCAATGTATCCAGCAACACCATTTGTTTGTACAATCATAATGCCTTTTACTTCTTAGGCCTGTAGTGTTATCTTTAAACCAAGCTTGTTTAGATTCATGCACTACTTATATTTTGTTTCTTTTTGACATTCATGATTAATCACAATCCCATCACCACTGCTTCTACTTGTTGCTTGCCGGCAAAGCACTCATTCTAAGATGGTGATTGGAGGGAGAAAGTCTGCAAGAAAGGACAATAAGGGTGAAGATGAGCTACAAAGGTTGTAAAGTTCCTTTCCTTCTCATTTACTCCCAGTATGCTTAAATGTAATCATGAATGTCCTTTGCTTTGAAGTTCTTTGTTCTGTTTTTCTTTCTCTTTGTTTTAGTCATTTCTTTGTTTTTAATGCTTTCTTTTATTCTATCCCCAACTGTTTGTGTTAAGGCCTCACCAAGAAACCCTTACTCATGACAAATTTTTCTCTTGGGGATTGTGTTATTAACATACAACAGTTTCTTTTGCTTAGTTTCATTCCAAATAAATTGGCATATGATTGCATTCTGAGTTTGGTATTGCTATGCAACAAAATTTATTTCCAATCTTTGCTGGATACTTGCATCAATTCCAAGTGAAAGTGTCACACTAAGTTTGGTGTGCCACTTATCTTTCATGCAATGTATCATGCACACCCCACTTGTTTTTGCAATCACAATGTCTCTATTTCTTGTGCCTTCATTGTTATTTTTAATTTTGTTTGCTTAAACACATGTACTACTGATACTCCATTGTTTGAGACACTCATGACCCATCATGAACCCACCATTACTACTATTTTATTTGTTGCTTGAGCACAAGCAATCATTCTAAGTTTGGTGTGGGAAGGGAAAGAATAGAAAGAAAATGACAACAATAGTGAAGATGAACTACAAGGTGGTAAAGTTCTTTTTCACCTGAATTATTCCCAGTACATTCAATTGCATGATTGTCTATTATTTTCTCTGTATATGTGTTATAAATAAGCATAGCTTGATCTTTGATTTGTAATATGTTGCTATGATATCATGATTATCATCTTGAATTTTACTTGCACCCAATATCTCTAAGAATGCAACATAGAAATCATTCTTTTGAAAGGAAAATATTGAAGAATTTTATAAATCTTGGGGCAAGCAAAAGATTAAGAAGAGTGGAGGTTCTGATTGTATGATTGTGTATTGAGGTTGCATGTTTGTGAAAATCTGCATGGGAGCTCATAGGCAGGAAATGTAGTTTAGAGAAATATTGTGCAAATTCTCAAATATCTATTGATCCAAGAAGCAGCAACAAAAAGAAAACAAAAGAAATAGAAAAACAAAGAACAAGGTCCTAGGCTCTGAGCATCAATTACTAGAAAAAAAAGAAAGAAACAAAAACTCAAAGAGTTATTATCCTAGTTAAATGTTTGTGGTAGATTTGTGTCAAAGAAAGAGGCCTGAGCAAGTAAATCCTAAGGGGTGTTTCAACACCTAATACCCTAGGTCAACTGGTTTGGGAGTATTGATTGAAAGCTTATCTTAAAAAGCCGCTTTGAGACATGACACCTAGAGTCAAGGCCAAGATACAAAAAAAAAAAGAAAAGAAAAATGTTAGAAAATAAATGCTGCTTCAAAGGTGACTATCTATAAAGAGACTTCCACAATATCATTTGAATGAAAATCCTAAGATCTAAGACTTTCAAAATGTAGGGACTAATAAGTACTGGAATCCTTGCATAAGCATATAAATTGGAATTGACCCCAGTGTCACTTAATCACTCCACCCACTAAGGCATTATAAGCAATTCTTCAATACATTTCAATTAAGAGAATTCTTTGTGCATAGTTATTTTCTTACTTGGGGACAAGCAAGGTTTAAGTTTGGTGTTGTGATGACTGCGTATCATGTTATGTTTTTCTATGCTTTTTCATACAAGAAATTAATGATTAATGCTTGATTATTAAGTGTTTTAGTGCTTAAATAGTATATTGCTTTGATCTTTTAATTTGATAAATTTTGTAGGAAATAAGTGAAAAAAGAAGCAAAAAAAAAAAAAAAAACAAATTAAGCTCAAAAGAAGAAAAGAAGAATTTTTGGATACACTTTGAAGCTTGAACACGTTTTTTGCACCTTAGGCCACGCTTTTAAAAGCGTGGTCCATTATTAAATCAAGGAAGCTTGGCGCTCCATTTTTCTCAAAGAGCACTCTGTGTTTGGGTGCATACGCACGACCCAGTGTGCGTACGCACAGGAGAAGCTACGTTCTTCACCCAAGAGAGCTATGTTCTTCACCAAGAGCGCCTGCGATAAAAGAAGGAAAAATCAGCTGGCGACGCGTACGCGTAAGTGACGCATACGCATGAAAACATATTTTTGAAGAGTGACGCTTACGCGTGAAAGTGGCAATCTTGAAGGGCCACGCGTACGTGTGGGCGACGCGTACGCATGGAAGAGCGCTCTTGGCGCGAGCGCTACGCTCTTCTCAAGAGCGTTGAAGGCGACGGGTACGCATGGGTGACGGTATGTGTCATGAGTGCCAAAATGCTGAACGATGCATACGTGTGGATGACACGTACCGTCACAATTGCAAAATGTAGAACAATGCATACGCGTGGGTAACGCGTATGCGTGGGTGTAAGAGCGCTCCGTTCTCCTAAAAAATGCTACGCTCTCCTGGAAACAAAATTCTGATTCAATTAATCTCAGTCCAAGTCCATTTAAACTGCAAGCAAACAAGCCCACTCATATCACTCAATCAAGGCACAAGAAGCATCTAGAATAGGAATTTTCATTTAACTGTAATTTCTTTTCAATTTCATTTCAATTTGTAATTTAGGAAAGCCTATAGAAAGGCTTTAGTTTCATAGTTAGAGGGGGGATTCTGGACAGAGGGGGAGAGAGTGAAGACTAATTTGGAATTCTGAGAATTGGCACTCCAAGGGGAGTGGGTCCTCGGACCCCTCCCCTTACACACTCTTCTCCCTTTTCTCTTCTTTCTTTCCTAGTAGTAGTTTAGTTCTTAGTTTGTAATTTTCATTTATGAATCTTAAATGTTCAATCTCTGTTTTAAATTCTTACGCTTTATTTTCATGCACTTTAATTTTATGCAATTTAGTTTCAGTTTGAGAGCAATGACCACTTAATTCCCTCTGCATTTGGGAAAGGAGCTCTGTTTCAATTTTGATTGAATTGATGTTTATTTCTTCTTCTCTTCTTCATTCAATCTTCATACTTGGATATCTGTTACAATCTTTACAAGAGAGTTTTGTTCTTCAAAGATCTTTGGATCTATTAGAATCCTATTCTGAGCCTCTAGGGAGGGATCATAGGATTCAGTTTGAGCTATCTTGGCATAATGAAGTTGATTCTTGATTTAGAGTTGGTATTGTGACATGTAACCTCTCTAATATTAGGGTCTTTGGATTTATGTAGTATGAGATTAGAAATCATGTTTGTTTATCTAAGAAAGAGTCTTTGTGCTTCATAGAACCAATTACTGTTGAGAGGGGGATTGGATCTACTTGAATTGCATGTGAGCCTCGAGAGAGGGATCATGGAATTCAGTTTGAGGCTCTTGTCTCATAATCCTCCTGATCAATACACTCTTAGTTGGTATGTGAGATGTAACCTCTTTGAGTTGAGGTCTTGAGGGTTGTGTAGCCTTTGGATTAGAAATTGAACTTCACCTCTTCTCATGAACAATTAGATCAAGAGATTGACAATTGATTATGTGAAGAGAAATTAAATCACCAAGAGATTGGGGTTTAATTACTCATAATCCGCCAGAGATCTATCTTACATGATTGAGAAGGAGTGAGACCCATTAATTCAAGAGGAATCAACATCTCCAATCCCTTATGTTTGCCATTTTTACTTTCTGTCATTTACTTTCTGGCATTTTACTTTCTAGCAATTTATTTTCCTGCACTTTTATTTCCTTGTACTTTACTTTCCTGCACTTTACTTTTATGTTCTTTACTTTCTTGCAATTTTACTTTCCAGCACTTTATATTCACGTCATTTACTTTCTTTGTACTTTATTGTTTTCTTTTAATTTCTAGCCATGTACATTTCTTGTTTGCTTATCGCTCCAAAATGATCGTCTAAGTAGGATAATTAACTAACTATGGATTGCTTATTCCTTTAATCCTCGTGGGATCGACCTCACTCTTAAGTGAGTTTTATTACTTGATGCGACCCGGTATACTTGCCGGTAGTAAATACGTGAAATTAATTTTTGTGAATTAGTGGTTAATTGACCCATCTGAATTTCCAAGTTCTTGATTAATGCTCTGGTTTTCTGTATAAAACTTGCCATTAGTGCTTCCAGATCAGTGTTCTTCTGTGGTTGAGAAGTTGCTTGCTGAGGTGGTTATTGTTGAGATAACTGAAACTGGTGGTTATTGAAATTATTCTGTTGAAAACCACCCTGAGGATGATTATTAAAATTCTGTGGCCTCTGAGGTTGTTCTCTCCATCCTAAATTTGGGTGATTTCTCCACCCCTGATTATAGATCTTGGCATATGGATCATTATTGGGGTTTCTAGGAGCATTCCCCATATAGTTGACCTGTTCATAAGGAAATTGAGCATAGTGAGGGTGTGTATCATTTGGGTATGGGAAACTTGGAAATATTGGTTGAGGTAAGAGTGTATTTTGTATTTTTGTTGAAAATCATGGGATTAGGAACATGCTCATGCATTAAATATGTAAAACCATATGCATTGATACGTTTGTATATACTTTAGTGAAAAAAAATGATAAAGAAAAATGAAAAGAAAAAATATAAAAGAAAAAGAAAAAGAGAAAAATAAAAGCAATAAAAGGGGACAAGAATGTCCTAAAGCAAAGTAATAATAACAATACATATGGAATGTGAATTAAAGAGAATGCATGAGTATGCGAAAAAAAAAGAGAAAAAAAGTGGGAATCATGGGTAGCTAGGTATTATATTAGAATTGTATAGGTTGTTATATGTGTTTGGTGAGAGCTTAAGTTAATCAAATATTCAAATTTCAAGCTCACTTGGCCATATATGCATCCCTACCTTTACCCTAGCCCCATTACAACCTATGAATAATTGTTAATTGTTAGATGAAAAACAAATCTTGGAAAGCATGATTAGAGGAGAATTGAGTGAATCAACCATATACACTTGAGCGACTAGAGCGGATACACTTCTGGTGAGGGTTCGTTGCTTTCACGAGCTTTCTTCTTGCAAGTCTATTTGAACTTCATTTTGATATTTGAATTGGTGAGATTCATGAATTGTCATATCTTAGCCCTACTTGTTCATATACGTTATTGGAGATTGATTTACTTTTAACCAAGTAGGTAGAATCATTTTGCATTTAGTTGCATGCATGTAGATAGGGGCATATAGTTTATTTGCAATGAATAAATGTTCATACCCCTTTTCTTGTCTTTCTTGGTTTAGCATGAGGACATGCTCAGTTTAAGTGTAGGGAGGTTTGATAAACCCCAATTTTGTGATTTATCTTGTGTTGAATTTAGGGGATTTTATCAACTTTTCTCACATTTATTTAATGAAATAGCATGGTTTTGTGAATTTATCCTAATTTGTGCTTAAGAGTAAAAACATGCTTTTTAGGCCTTTAAATTGATAAATTTAACTTTAATTCCATTCGATACCTTGATATGTTTGTTAAGTAATTTCAGGATTAAAAGGCAAGTATTGGATAGAAGAAAGGAAGAGAAAAGCAGGCAAAGTGGAGAATTCAAAAAGAAATGAACATTTGGAAAATTGAAGTCCACGCGCACGCGTCACCCATGCGTACGCTTGGGAAGGACATTTGCAAGGCCACGCGCACACGTCACCCACGCGTACGCTTGAGAATGAAATCTGCCAGTGATGCGCACGCATTGTCCACGTACACGCGTGATGAGCGGCACGTGACTCACTTAAAGTGAATTCGCTGGGGGCGATTTTTGAGCTTTCTAGGCCCAAATCCAACTCGTTTCTGAGGATATTTCATACAGAATTGAAGATTGGACAAAGGGGGAGCAATTAGATTAGCTTAGGATCATATACGTTAGTTTTCTAGAGAGAGAAGCTCCCTCTTCTCTCTAGAATTAGGGTTCTTAGGTCAATTTTTTTCTTAGATCTATGTTTTAATTCTTGTTTTCATCTAGTTTTCATATACGTTAGTTTCCCTCTTTTTATGTTTATGAATTATTGTTGGATTTGGATTTCTTCTCATGCAATTTTATGTTTCCATGTCCTTTTATGTTAATCTTAGTTACTATTGTTGATTTCTTGTTTGTGTTAGTTATGGTTTTCATTAATTCTTGCATTTTGTGATGTTTACTTTTATTGCACTCTAGGTGTTTGTTAAAATGTTTTCTCTAGTTTTAGAGTAGTTTTCTTTACTCTTGGCCTAAGCTAAGGGAATTAAGTGACCTTGAGTCATTGGGTCTCATTAAATTGGTGATTTGAGAACCCTATGTGGTCAATTTGATAACCATTAACACTAGCCTACTACTAAGTTAATTAGTAGCTAGGTTATGACTTATGGATTGATGTTGATCAAGCCTATTTGACGTACTTCAAGCGTTGAAGTAAACATTGTACGTACTTCAACCATAGAAGTAGACTAAATGGGTTGGTCCCTCATAATTGTCAATACATGGTTTATAGACAAGGATGGTGATCTCAATTCCTATGCCTAGCCAAGAGTTCTTTCCCTTTCTTTATTAGTTCTTATTATTTACTTTCTTGTTATTTACTTTTCTTGTCGAATCATCAAATCAAACCCCCCTTTGCCCCTTTATAGCCAATAATTGATCACTTCATTGCAATTCCTTGTGAGACAACCCGAGGTTTGAATACTACGGTTAATTTTAATTGGGGTTTGTACTTGTGACAACCAAATATTAAAATTTGATGTGAGAGTTATTAGTTGGTTTGGAACTATGATTACAACGAAGAAATTCTATTTCTATTGAGGAATTTATAGACCAACGATAATTCTCACTTATCAAATTTTTGGCGCCGTTGCCGGAGAATTGCAATGATGCTATGTTATTGGCTATTGTTCATATGTGAATATTGTGAATAGTTTGATTTGTGGCTTTATTTGCTAGTTGTAGAATTTTGTTTCTCTTATTTCTTATTAGTTTTTGTTCTATTTTCTCTTTTCACTATGAATTCTCACCCATTTGGCTATGAGTTTGATTCTAACTATGTTGTAGGAGATGGAAATTTCAATGACAACATGCATCAAGGATGGAACAATCAAAGATGGGAGGAGCCTCAAGGACTTGATCACCCTTCTTTGCAACAACCTCCCCAAATGTGCTATGAGCAAGAGCCATTCCAAGATGCATACCAATCCAATGACTATGGTGGACCCCCTTGTGATTATCAACATCCACCACCCTATGCCTATGAACCCCCTCCACAATATAGTCTTCAACCATCATACTCACAAACCCCAACCACCATTCACCTCCATATGACCGTAACCCATATCTACCATACCAACCACCATATGAACCATATCTAGAGCCACCACCATTCTAACACCAATACTCCCATGAACCACAAATTCCATATACACCACCTCAAGAATTTCACCAATATGAACCACCTTTCAACTACAATACCTTCCCCTCAAATAGTGAACCCTCCCTTCCACCACTACCTTCATTGGACGAATTTCTCCAACCCTTAACGCAAGAGCAACAAGAGCTTCTAGCTAGGTGTCAAAAGCAAGAAGAAGAGCAAAAGATGCTAGGGGAATTCGTGGCTAGCTTGACCGAAGTGATGAACCACGTGGTATCATTGTGCTCAAATATCCAAGACACTCCCATTGTTAAATGTAGAGGATTAATTGAGGAGCACAATGAGAAGGAGAATTTGGAGCTTCAAGGAGAAGGAGAGGAGTTGAGGCAAGAAATGTAACAAGAGGAGGAAGCCGAGATTGTTGAACAAGAGGAAGGAGTTGTTGAAGATTTAGGAGATGTTGAATGCAAAGAGGAATCTCAAGTTGAAGAACCTTCTTCTATGGAGCGTGAAATTGATGTTGAGGAGGATAGTGCATAACCTCCAAGGCATGATGTGAGTGAAGAATTGGAAGAAGTGGGGCAAGCACCAAGTTCTCCTATCTATGATGATTTCGCATCAATATATGACCCTTTTGAGCTTGATGGATCTTTCCCCATTGAACTTGGAATTGATGTTGAGGTAGATTTTACTCAACCTCCTAGTTATGACTTGACTGATGGGGAAGAGCTAGAGGACATTGGTGAAGAAGCAATTGAATTTGAGGAAGCTTGGTAAGAGGTAGAGATTGAGGAACCTTGCCAAGTGGTGGAAGCCCCTAGAAAAGGATGGACCGGAGTGGAACGTGCTTTGTTAAGATCATTGGAAACTCTTCCACCTAAGTTACCATCTAATCCTTCATTTGAGTGGGTAAAACTCATAACTCTTAGCTTTATTATCCCACTTGAATTTTGCTTGCTTGAAACGGATGGTCAACTTAGGGCGCTTTGTGGAATGAAGCGTAAGAGAAGGATGTTTAGTGGTTGTAATTGTAAATCTAGGCTCATTGTGGTTGAAGCTTCAAGGAGTAGATGCAAAGGTTGGACTAGTGCTCAATCGGATGGGTCTAGGAGGATAGTTTGGTACCTTATTGAGAATTCGGCTTGCCTACCACCCGGATGGAATAATGATGATCAATTCGAAGACGGGTGTGAAAATAAGATATGGGATCCCGGATCACAATATGAAGGCCAATTTTGGGAGCCATATCTTGGAAAGAACTTCACCCAAGCTTGGTGAAGTCGGTTAGAAATTCTGACAACCGTTTGAGGAACAAGCATCCTTGGGAGTTCAAGGATGAGTACAAGCATAAAGTACCTTGACAAGGAGCCTCCCAATTGTCCAACTTAAGGACTTAAACTAAAAGTGTTAGGTGGAAGATACCCCACCATGGTAAACTCTTTCCATTCTCTTGTATGTATAA
The DNA here is from genome assembly GCF_000816755.2 of Arachis ipaensis. Lineage (NCBI taxonomy): Eukaryota > Viridiplantae > Streptophyta > Magnoliopsida > Fabales > Fabaceae > Arachis > Arachis ipaensis. The sequence goes on from NC_029793.2 coordinate 84,679,931, forward strand.
TTAATGGTTGAATTGAGTTGCCATTGTAGGTAGTTTTTCTTATTTTTGTACATATTGCTTTGATTGATAGATTGCTTGTTAAATTCATGTTTTGATTTAGAAAAGTTGTTTTTGAATTGCATTTTGCTTGAAGTGCAAGTTTTGTTTGTTTTGTCTTTGAAAATTTTTCAAAAACTAAAAGTTTTTTTTTGTTGAATATCAATTTTGGTTGCTTTAGAATGTATATAGGTTAGGAGATTGCCCTGTTTCTGTTTTATGCTTCTATAAAAAAAATGGCCACCACACGCGAGCGTGGCCGACGCGCACGCGTCGTATGCGATGATGGAACTCCTGGTACAAAAACCAAAGAGTTGCGCTGGAGTGGTGCTGATTTTATATGAATAGCACAATTTATCTCCATGCGTAGGCGTGGATGACGCGTACGCGTCACCTCTCTTTTCTTTGACCCACGCGTACGCGTGGACGACGCTAACGCGTCTCGTCTCCCTCCTGCTTTTCGTGCGCACGTGTTGTTTATGCGCGTGTGTCACTTTGTGCCCTCTTTTTCCCATGTTCCATCTCTCTTCTCTCCTTCTTTCTTTCTTCTTCTTCTATCTTCCATTCTTCCATTTCTTTTCTTCCCTTTCTTCTCTTCTCTTCTCTTCTCACCTTTCTCATCTATTCTTTCTTACTTCTTTTTATTTCTTCTTCTCCCTCTTTTTAAGTTTCCATTTCTCATTTTTCTAATTTTTCATTTTCTTTTGTTTATTGTATTTGCATATTTTCATTCATTGCATTTTAATTTTATCTTTGTAGCTTGTTCTTATTTTCTTTTCTAAGTTTCTTATTTTAATATTGGTGTTGAATTCTCCTACTCAATTTTTGAGGATTTCTTGGTTAGTTTTGGTGCTTCTTGACTTGTTTGATATTCATGGGTGATGAAATTTCTAAGTCAATGCTTAACCTTTGATGATTCTTGCATCCTTTGTACATTGATATGAACTTGCATGTCTTTCATGACCCATTCTTTCTTGTTTGAACTTGATGCTCAACATGCTCTTCATGTCACTTACTTATGCTTTGACTCTACTTTTGCATCAAGTATTAGTTGATATGCCTTAGCTCATATTGTTTTTTCACTTTTATGTTGTATCTACTGATGAGCGAATATTTTATACGCTTTTTGGGGTTAATTTCATATTGTTTTTAGTATGTTTTAGTTAGTTTTTAGTTTATTTTCATTAGTTTCTAGGCAAAATTTATATTTCTGGACTTTACTATGAGTTTGTGTGTTTTTCTGTAATTTCAGGTATTTTCTGGCTGAAATTGAGGGAGCTGAGCAAAAATCTGATTCAGGCTGAAAAAGGACTGCTGATGTTGTTGGATCCTGTCCTCTCTGCACTCAGAATGGAATTTCTGGAGCTACAGGAGTCCAATTGACGCGATTCCAATTGCGTTGGAAAGTAGACATCCAGGGATTTCTAGAAATATATAATAATCCATACTTTGCTGAGTAGGATTCAGGGATTGAATGACTGTGACAAGCTTCAAACTCGCGAGTGCTGGGCGTAGTGACAGACGCAAAAGGATAGTAAATCCCATTCTGGTACGATCGAGAACCTGCAGATGATTAGTCGTGCGGTGACAGCGCACCTGGACCCTTTTCACTGGAAGGATGGATGGTAGCCATTGACAACGGTGATCCAGCAACACACAGCTTGCCATAGGAGGACGTGCGTGCGTGAATCAGAAATAGAGGAAAGCAGAATTTCAGAAGACAAAGCATCTCCAAAACTCCAACATATTCTCCATCATTGA
>NC_029793.2:84681753-84682248 GCF_000816755.2 Arachis ipaensis
TTTTTCAAAAATAATTTTTACATTAAATCTTGTGCCAAACTTTAAGTTTGGTGTTTTCTTGTTGATTTTTCTTTGGTTTTCTAAAAATTTTAAGTTTGGTGTTCTTTCTTCATGTTCTTGTGTTCTTGTGAATCTTCAAAGTGTTTTTGAGTTTTCCTTGTGTCTTGATCTTAAAATTTTTAAGTTTGGTGTTCCTTGGTGTTTTTCCCTCCAAAATTTTCGAAAACAAGGAGCATTAGATCTAAAAATTTTAAATCTTATGCTATCTTATTATTTTTCTCTCTCCTCTTTAAATTCAAAAATATCTTTTCTCTCTATTTTAAAGCAAATTTTCGAAATTTACCTTTAAAATTCAGATTTTTATTTCAAAATTTAAAACATTTTTCAAAAATCATCATATCCTTTTCAAAACTTCCTAATCACTTTCTCTCTCCTCATTTTTTCGAAAATCTTCACCCATTTTTATTTATTTTATTTTAATTTATTTTACTTTCA
>NC_029793.2:84682273-84694113 GCF_000816755.2 Arachis ipaensis
TAATGAATCTCTTTATGATGCCTGGGAGAGATACAGAGAGATGCTACGAAAATGCCCCTCTAAAATGTTTTCAGAGTGGGTTCAGTTAGACATCTTCTATTATGGGCTTACAGAAAGAGCTCAGATCTCTCTAGATTACTCAGTTGGTGGATCTATCCACATGAGAAAGACAATTGAGGAAGCTCAAGAGCTCATTGATACAGTTGCCAGAAATCAGCATCTGTACCTAAGCAGTGACCCTTCCATGAAAGAAGAGGTTAAAACAGTAACTGCTGAACTCAGTCCTGTAGAACAAGCTGCTGAATTCAATTAGCAATTGGACTTTCTAACACAACAGTTAGCTGAATTCAAAGATAGACTACAAGAGACAAGGATGGCTAATATAAATATGGAAGAACAATTGAAGCAAACAAAATAGCAGCTGTCAAAACAAATAACAGAAGAATGCCAAGCAGTTCAATTAGAAGTGGGAAAACATTAAATACCCCACCTCAAGGAAGCAGGAAGCCAAGGAATGAGCAAACCACCCAAAATCCATCTAAGGACAGTAAGAGCCCAGGAAAAAATAATTCTGGCATTAAAACGCCAGAAATTGGGTGGAAGGCTGGCGCTGAACGCCCAAACCATGCTCAGGACTGGCGTTCAACGCCAGAAACAAGCAAGGAAGTGGCGTTGAACGCCCAAAGGAAGCACAGTTCTGGCGTTCAGACGCCAGGAACAGATGAGGAATTGGCGTTTAACGTCACTCCAGCTTCTAACTCTGGCACTTAAATGCCAGATAGGGATCAGACACACACAAGTGCTGATGACAACCCCTCTAAAAAGGCTTCTTCAACTATTTCTGTAGGAAATAAACCTACAGCAACCAAGGTTGAGGAATATAAAGCCAAGATACCTTATCCTCAAAAACTCTGCCAAGAGGAGCAAAATAAGCAATTTGCTCGCGTTGCAGATTATCTCAGGACTCTTGAAATTAAGATTCCGTTTGCAGAAGCACTTGAGCAAATACCTTCTTATGCCAAGTTTATGAAAGAGATCTTGAGTCATAAGAAGGATTGGAGAGAAACTGAAAGAGTTCTCCTCACTGAAGAATGCAGTGCAGTCATTCTGAAAAGCTTTCCTGAAAAGCTTAAAGATCCCGGAAGCTTTCTAATACCATGCACATTAGAGGGAAATTGCACCAGGACAGCTTTATGCGATCTTGGGGCAAGCATCAACTTAATACCTGCATCCAGTATCAGAAAGCTTGGTTTAACTGAAGAAGTTAAACCAACCCGGATATGTCTCCAACTTGCTGATGGCTCCATTAAATACCCATCAGGCGTGACTGAGGACATGATTGTCAGGGTTGGGCCATTCGCCTTTCCCACTGACTTCGTGGTGCTGGAGATGGAGGAGCACAAGAGTGCTACTCTCATTCTAGGAAGACCTTTCCTAGCAACTGGACGAACTCTCATTGATGTCCAAAAGGGGGAAGTCACCCTGAGAGTTAATGAAGATGAGTTTAAGTTGAATGCTGTCAATGCCATGCAGCATCCAGACACACCAAAAGACTGCATGAAAGTTGATCTTATTGACTCTTTGGTAGAAGAGATCAACATGGCTGAGAGTCTCGAATTAGAGCTGGAAAACATCTTTAAAGATGTTCCACCTGATCTAGAGGATTCAGAGGAATTGAAAGAGTCTCTGAAATTTCCTCAAGAAGAGGAAAAACCTCCTGAACCCGAGCTCAAACCACTACCACCATCCCTGAAATATGCATTTCTGGGAGAAGGTGATACTTTTCCAGTGATCATAAGCTCTGCTTTAAATCCACAGGAAGAGGAAGCACTAATTCAAGTGCTAAGGACATACAAGACAGCTCTTGGGTGTTCCATAAGTGACCTTAAGGGCATAAGCCCAGCTAGATGCATGCACAAGATCTTATTGGAGGACAATGCTAAGCCAGTGGTTCAACCACAGAGGCGGCTAAATCCAACCATGAAGGAAATGGTGCAGAAAGAGGTCACTAAATTACTAGAGGCTGGGATTATTTATCCTATTTCAGATAGCCCCTGGGTGAGTCCTGTTCAAGTTGTCCCAAAAAAGGGAGGCATGACAGTGGTTCATAATGAAAAAATGAACTGGTTCCTACAAGAACAGTTACAGGGTGGCGCACGTGTATTGATTACAGAAGGCTCAATATAGCCACCAGAAAGGATCATTTTCCTTTACCATTCATAGACCAGATGCTAGAAAGATTAGCAGGTCATAATTATTACTGCTTTTTGGATGGCTATTCAGGCTACAACCAAATTGCAGTAGATTCCCAGGATCAAGAGAAAACAGCATTCACATGTCCATCTAGAGTATTTTCTTACAGAAGGATGCCTTTTGGGCTGTTGATGAGCGGATAATTTATACGCTTTTTGGCATTGTTTTTAGTATGTTTTTAGTAGGATCTAGTTACTTTTAGGGATGTTTTCATTAGTTTTTATGTTAAATTCACATTTCTGGACTTTACTATGAGTTTGTGTGTTTTTCTGTGATTTCAGGTATTTTCTTGCTGAAATTGAGGGACTTGAGCAAAAATCAGATTCAGAGGTTGAAGAAGGACTGCTGATGCTGTTGGATTCTGACCTCCCTGCACTCAAGGTGGATTTTCTGGAGCTACAGAACTCAAAATGGTGCGCTTCTAATTGCGGTGGAAAGTAGACAACCAGGGCTTTCCAGCAATATATAATAGTCTATACTTTAGTCAAGAATAGATGACGCAAACTGTCGTTCAACACCAGCTCTCTGCCCAATTCTGGAGTTCAGCGCCAGAAAGGGATCAAAAACCAGAGTTGAACGCCAGAAATGGATCAAAACCTGGTGTTCAACTCCACAAATGGCCTCTGCACGTGGAAAGTTAAAGCTCAGCCCAAGCACACACCAAGTGGGCCCCGGAAGTGGATTTATGCATCAATTACTTACTTCTGTAAACCCTAGTAGCTAGTTTATTATAAATAAGACCTTTTACTATTGTATTAGATATCTTTGAAAATCTTTTGATCATCTTAGGATCTCAGGATCATCTTTGGATGCCTAGTTCTTAGATCAGAGGGGCTGGCCATTCAGCCATGCCTGGACCTTTCACTTATGTATTTTTAACGGTAGAGTTTCTACACTCCATAGATTAAGGTGTGGAGCTCTGCTGTTCCTCAAAGATTAATGCAAAGTACTACTGTTTTCTATTCAACTCGTCTTATTTCGCTTCTAAGATATTCATTCGCACTTCAACCTGAATGTGATGAACGTGACAATCATCATCATTCCGCCATGAACGCGTGCCTGGCAACCACTTCCGTTCTACTTTCGATTGAATGAGTATCTCTTAGATCTCTTAATCGGAATCTTCGTGGTGTAAGCTAGAATGATGGCGGCATTCAAGAGAATCCGGAAGGTCTAAACCTTGTCTGTGGTATTCCGAGTAGGATTCAATGATTGAATGACTGTGACGAGCTTCAAACTCGCAATTGCCGGGTGTAGTGACAGACGCAAAAGGATAGTAAATCCTATTCCAGTAGGATCGAGAACCGACAGATGAATAGCTGTGCCGTGACAGGGTGCGTTGAACATTTTCACTGAGAGGATAAGATGAAACCATTGACAAGGGTGATGCCTCCAGACGATTAGCCGTGCCGTGACAGGGCATTTGGATCATTTTCCCGAGAGAAGACTAAAAGTAGCCATTGACAGTAGTGATGTATCACATAAAGCCAGCCATGGAAAGGAGTAAGACTGATTGGATGAAGATAGCAGGAAAGCAGAGGTTCAGAGGAACGAAAGCATCTCTATTCACTTATCTGAAATTCTCACCAGTGATTTACATAAGTATTTCTATCCTTATTTTATTGATTATTTTCGAAAACCCCATTACTATTTTGTATCCGCCTGACTGAGATTTACAAGGTGACCATAGCTTGCTTCATACCAACAATCTCCGTGGGATTCGACCCTTACTCACGTAAGGTATTACTTGGACGACCCAGTGCACTTGCTGGTCAGTTGTGCGAAGTTGTGAACCATGGTATTGGCATCATATTTTTAGCGCCATTACCAGGGAAAGAAAGAGCGATGAATTTCACATAATTAAAGTGTAATCACAATTTCTGCGCACCAAGTTTTTGGCGCCGTTGCCGGGGATTGTTCGAGTTTTCGGCAAGCTTTTGGTCCGGTAACATCAGTGCCAAGTTTGATCCGGCAACAGCACCAAGTTTTTGGCGCCGTTGCCGGGGATTGTTCGAGTTTGGACAACTGACGGTTCATCTTGTTGCTCAAATTAGGTAATTTTCTTTTTGTTTTCTTTTCAAAAATTTTTCAAAAATATTTCAAAATTTTCTCACCTGTTTTCGAAAAAAAAAATTTTATTCAGAATTTTTAAGAATAAATTCTAGTGTTTCATGAAGCATGTTGAAGCCTGGCTGGCTGTAAAGCCATGTCTAAATTCTTTTGGACTGAGGCTTCTACTCATAAGTATATAAAGTTAGATGAAATATCAGCTGTTGTATACATGAGAGGTATCTATGTTTGCTGAAGCTTGGCTGGCCATTGGCCATGTCTAATGTTTTGGACCGGAGCTCTCATTGAAAGCTTGGCTGGCTAGTAAGCCATGTCTAATTCCTGGACTGAAGCTTTAGACTAACATGGCAAGATTCCTGGAATTCATATTAAAAATTTTGGAATCCTTAATTTTTCTTTTACAAATAATTTTCGAAAAAAAATCCAAAAAAATCATAAAATCATAAAAATAAAAAATATTTTGTGTCTCTTGTTTGCGTCTTGAGTCATGTTATAAGTTTGGTGTCAATTGCATGTGCATCTTGCATTTTTCGAAAATTCTCATGCATTCATAGTGTTCTTCATGATCTTCAAGTTGTTCTTGGTAAGTCTTCTTGTTTGATCTTTGCATTTGCATGTTTTGTGTCTTTTCTTGTTTTTCATATGCATTCTTGAATTCTTAGTGTCTAAGCATTAAAGAATTCTAAGTTTGGTGTCTTGCATGTTTTCCTTGCATTAAAAATTTTTCAAAAATATGTTCTTGGTGTTCATCTTGATCTTCATAATGTTCTTGGTGTTCATCTTGACATTCATAGCATTCTTGCATGCATCACATGTTTTGATCTAAAATTCTCATGCATTGCATCATTTTTCTTGTTTTTCTCTCTCATCAAAAAAAAAATTCAAAAATTAAAAAAATATCTTTCCCTTTTTCTCTCTCATAAATTCGAAAATGAGATTTGACTTTTTCAAAAATTTTTAAAATCTAGTTTTTTTCATGAGTCAAATCAAAATTTTCAATTTAAAAATCTCACCTTTTTCAAAATCTTTTTCAAAAATCAAATCTTTTTCAAATTTCTTAGTTATTTTTGAAAATTCCAAAAATATTTTTCAAAAATCTTTTTCTTATTTTTATATCAAAATTTTCGAAAATAACAATAACAATTAATGTTTTGATTCAACATTTTCAAGTTTGTTACTTGCTTGTTAAGAAAGATTCAAACTTTAAGTTCTAGAATCATATCTTGTGATTTCTTGTGAATCAAGTCATTAATTGAGATTTTAAAAATCAAATCTTTTTCAAAAACTAATTTCAATCATATCTTTTCAAAAGTATCTTCTTATCTTATCTTTTTCAAAAATATGATTTCAAAATATCTTTTCTAACTTCCTAACTCCTTATCTTTTCAAAATTGATTTTCAAAATTTGTTTCAACTAACTAACTAACTTTTTGTTTGTTTCTTATCTTTTTCAAAACTACCTAACTAACTCTCTATCTCTCTAATTTTCGAAAAATATCTCCCCCTTTTTCAAAAATTCTTTTTTTATTAACTAATTATTTCATTTTTTAAATCTTAATTTTCAAAAATTACTAACATTTTTTAAAAACTATTTTCGAAAATCACTAACTCTTTTTCAAAAATTATTTTCGAAAATCCTTTTCTCTCATCTCCTTCTATTTATTTATTCATCTACTAACACTTCATCCCACCCAAATTCGAACCCCCTCTTCCATCTGTGTTCGAATTTCTTCTTCTTCTTTTCTTCTACTCACACTGGGACCTCTATACTGTGGTAAAAAGGACCTCTATTATTATTATTTTTCTATTCTCTCTTTTTCATATGAGCAGGAGCAAGGACAAGAACATTCATGTTGAAGCAGATCCAGAACCTGAAAGGACTCTGAAGAGGAAATTAAGAGAAGCTAAATTACAACAATCTAGAGATAACCTTTCAGAAATTTTCGAACAGGAAGAGGAGATGGCAGCCGAAAATAATAATAATGCAAGGAGGATGCTTGGTGACTTTACTGCACCTAATTCCAATTTACATGGAAGAAGCATCTTCATTCCTGCCATTGGAGCAAACAACTTTGAGCTGAAACCTCAATTAGTTTCTCTGATGCAGCAGAACTGTAAGTTTCATGGACTTCCATCTGAAGATCCTTTTCAGTTCTTAACTGAATTCTTGCAGATTTGTGATACTGTTAAGACTAATGGAGTAGATAAAATATTGACTCAGCAAGTCAATATGATTTCTCAGAGTCTGAATGGAATGCAAGATGCATCCAACAGTACTCAAGAGGCTTCTTATGCAGAAGAAGCTTATGATCCTGAGAACCCTGCAATAGCAGAGGTGAATTACTTAGGTGAATCTTATGGAAACACCTATAACTCATCATGGAGAAATCATCCAAATTTCTCATGGAAGGATCAAAGGCCTCAACAAGGCTTTAATAATGGTGGAAGAAACAGGTTTAGCAATAGCAAGCCTTTTCCATCATCCACTCAGCAACAGACAGAGAATTCTGAGCAGAATCCATCTAGCTTAGCAAACTTAGTCTCTGATCTATCTAAGGCCACTGTAAGTTTCATGAATGAAACAAGGTCTTCCATTAGAAATCTGGAAGCACAAGTGGGCCAGCTGAGTAAAAGGATCACTGAAATCCCTCCTAGTACTCTTCCAAGCAATACAGAAGAGAGTCCAAAAGGAGAGTGCAAGGCCATTGACATAAGTACCATGGCCGAACCTGTAAGGAAAGGAGAGGACGTGAATCCCAAGGAGGAAGACCCCCTGGGACGTCCAGTGATCAATAAGGAGCTTCCCTTTGAGGAACCTAAGGAATCTGAGACTCATCTAGAGACCACAAAAAATTCCATTGAACCTCCTTATACCATTCATGAGCTCTGATGAGTACTCCTCTTTTGAAGAGAATGAGGATGTTACTGAAGAGCAAATTGCCAAGTTTCTTGGTGCAATCATGAAGCTGAATGCCAAATTATTTGGTATTGAAACTTGGGAAGATGAACGTCCCTTGTTCACCAATGAACTAAGTGATCTGGATCAACTGACATTGCCTCAGAAGAGACAGGATCCTGGAAAGTTCATAATACCTTGTACCATAGGTACCATGATCTTTAAGGCTCTGTGTGACCTTGGTTCAGGAATAAACCTCATGCCCCTCTCTGTAATAGAGAAACTGGGAATCTATGGGGTACAAGCTGCTAAAATCTCATTAGAGATGGCAGATAATTCAAGAAAACAGGCTTATGGACAAGTAGAGGACGTGTTAGTAAAGGTTGAAGGCCTTTACATCCCTGCTGATTTCATAGTCTTAGATACTAGGAAGGAAGAGGATGAATCCATCATCCTAGGAAGACCTTTCCTAGCCACATCAAGAGCTGTGATTGATGTGGACAGAGGGGAATTGATCCTTCAATTGAATAAGGACAACCTTGTGTTTACAACTCAAGGATCTCTCTCTGCATCCATGGAGAGGAAGCAAAAAAAGCTTCTCTCAAAGTAGAGTCAAACAAAGCCCCCACAGTCAAACTCTAAGTTTGGTGTTGGGAGGCCACAACCAAACTCTAAGTTTGGTGGTGAACTCCCATATCTAAACTCTAAGTTTGGTGTTGGAGAGTCTCAACAATGCTCTGCACATCTGTGAGGTTCCATGAGAGCCCACTGTCAAGCTATTGACATTAAAGAAGCGCTTGTTGGGAGGCAACCCAATTTTTATCTAACTATATTTTTCTTAGTTACATGTCTTTATAGGTTCATGATCATGTGGAGTCACAAAATAAATATAAAAATTGAAAATGGAATCAAAAACAGCAGAAGAAAAATCACACCCTGGAGGAAGCACCTGCCTGGCGTTCAACGCCAGAACAGAGCATGGTTCTGGCGCTGAACGCCCAAAATGGGCAGTGTCTGGGCGCTGAACGCCCAGAACAAGCATGGTTCTGGCGTTCAACGCCAGAAATGGCCAACAAATGGGCACCAACCTGGCGCTGAACGCCCAGAGTTGCGTGCAAGGGCATTTTGCATGCCTAATTTGGTGCAAGGGTGTAAATTCTTGAACACCTCAGGATCTGTGGACCCCACAAGATCATCTCAGGATCTGTGGACCCCACAGGATCATCTCAGGATCTGTAGACCCCACAGGATCCCCATCTACCTCCACTCACTTCTTCTCATCCCTCCCCACTCTCTTTCACACAATCCCATAAAACCCTTCACCAATCACCTCAATCCCTCTTCCCCATCACCTCTTCACCACTCACATCCATCCACTCTTCCCCATAAACCTACCTCATAAACTCCACCTACCTTCAAATATCAAAACCAATTTCCCACCCAACCCACCCTAAATGGCCGAACCTTAACCCCCCTCCCTCCCCTATATATAGCCCTCCATTCTTCCTCTTTTTCACACAACAAAACCCTCTCCTCTCTAATTGGCCGAAACACACTTCACCCCGCTTTTCCATATTTTCTTCTTCTTCTTCATCTATTCTTTCTTCTCTTACTCGAGGGCAAGCAATATTCTAAGTTTGGTGTGGTAAAAGCATAAGCTTTTTGTTTTTCCATTACCATTGATGGCACCTAAGACTGGAGAATCCTCTAGAAAGCGGAAAGGGAAGACAAAAGCTTCCACCTCCGAGTCATGGAAGATAGAAAGGTTCATCTCCAAAGCCCATCAAGACCACTTCTATGATGTTGTGGCCAAGAAGAAGGTGATTCCCGAGGTCCCTTTCAAGGCCAAGAAGAAGGTGATCCTTGAGGTCCCTTTCAAACTCAAAAGAAATGAGTATCCGGAGATCCGACATGAAATTCAAAGAAGAGGTTGGGAAGTTCTAACAAATCCCATCCAACAAGTCGGCATCCTAATGGTTCAAGAGTTCTATGCCAATGCATGGATCACCAAGAACCATGATCAAAGTAAGAACCCGGATCCAAAGAACTATGTTACAATGGTTCGGGGGAAATACTTAGATTTTAGTCCGGAGAATGTGAGGTTGGCGTTTAACTTGCCCATGATGCAAGGTGATGAATGCCCCTACACTAGAAGGGTCAACTTTAATCAAAGGTTGGACCAAGTCTTTATGGACATATGTGTGGAAGGAGCTCAATGGAAGATTGACTCCAAAGGCAAGCCGGTTCAACTAAGAAGATTGGACCTCAAGCCTGTGGCTAGAGGATGGTTGGAGTTCATTCAATGCTCAATCATTCCCACTAGCAACCGATCTGAAGTTACTGTGGATCGGGCCATCATGATTCATAGCATCATGATTGGAGAGGAAATAGAAGTTCATGAAGTCATCTCTAATGAACTCTACAAAATAGCCGAAAAGTCATCCCCCATGGCAAGGCTAGCTTTTCCTCATCTTATCTGCCATCTATGTTACTCAACTGGAGCTTTCATAGAAGGAGACATTCCTATTAAGGAAGAGAAGCCCATCACTAAGAAAAAGATGGAGCAAGCAAGAGAGCCCATTCATGGAGCTCAAGAGGCGCAAGAAGCTCACCACCATGAGATCCCAGAGATGCCTCAAATGCATTTTCCTCCACAAAACTACTGGGATCAAATCAACACTCCCTAGGAGAATTAAGTGCCAACATGGGACAATTAAGGGTGGAACATCAAGAGCACTCCATCATGCTCCATGAAATAAGAGAAGATCAAAAAGCAATGAGGGAGGAGCAACAAAGACAAGGAAGAGACATAGAAGAGCTCAAGGACATAATTGGTTCCTCAAGAAGGAAACGCCACCATCACTAAGGTGGATTCATTCCTTGTTCTTATTTCTTCTACTTTTCGTTTTCTATGTTATGTGCTTATCTATGTTTGTGTCTTCATTACATGATCATTAGTGGTTAGTAACTTTGTCTTAAAGTTATGAATGTCCTATGAATCCATCACCTCTCTTAAATGAAAAATGTTTTAATTCAAAAGAATAAGAAGTACATGAGTTTCGAATTTATCATTGAACTTAGTCTAATTATATTGATGTCGTGGCAATGCTTCTTGTTTTCTGAATGTATGCTTGAACAGTGCATATGTCTTTTGAAGTTGTTGTTTAAGAATGTTAAATATGTCAGCTCTTGAAAGAATGATGACAAGGAGACATGTTATTTGATAATCTGAAAAATCATAAAAATGATTCTTGAAGCAAGAAAAAGCAGCAAAGAACAAAGCTTGCAGAAAAAAAAATAGGCGAAAAAAAAAATAAATAGAAAGAAAAAGAGAAAAAAGCAAGCAGAAAAAGCCAAAAGCTCTTAAAACCAAGAGGCAAGAGCAAAAATCCAATAACCCTTAAAACCAAAAGGCAAGGGTAAATAAAAAGGATCCCAAGGCTCTGAGCATCAGTGGATAGGAGGGCCCAAAGGAATAAAATCCTGGCCTAAGCGGCTAAACCAAGCTGTCCCTAACCATGTGCTTGTGGCGTGAAGGTGTCAAGTGAAAACTTGAGACTGAGCGGTTAAAGTCAAGGTCCAAAGCAAAAGAAGAGTGTGCTTAAGAACCCTGGACACCTCTAATTGGGGACTTTAGCAAAGCTGAGTCACAATCTGAAAAGGTTCACCCAATTATGTGTCTGTGGCATTTATGTATTGATGAGCGGATAATTTATACGCTTTTTGGCATTATTTTTAGTATATTTTTAGTAGAATCTAGTTACTTTTAGGGATGTTTTTAATAGATTTTATGTTAAATTCACATTTATGGACTTTACTATGAGTTTGTGTGTTTTTCTGTGATTTCAGGTATTTTCTGGCTGAAATTGAGGGACCTGAGCAAAAATCTAATTCAGAGGCTGAAAAAGGACTGCAGATGCTGTTGAATTCTNNNCCTAGTAGCTAGTTTATTATAAATAGGACCTTTTACTATTGTATTAGGCATCTTTGGTCTCAGTTGTAATCCATTGTTCACCTTAGGAGACTATTGATCACGTTTTAGGGGGCTGGCCATCTCGGCCATGCCTAGACCTTCACTTATGTATTTTCATACGGTAGAGTTTCTACACTCCATAGATTAAGGTGTGGAGCTCTGCTGTTCCTCAAAGATTAATGCAAGTACTACTATTTTCTATTCAATTCATTTTATTTCACTTCTAAGATATCTATTCGCACCCAAGAACGTGATGAAGGTGATGATTATGTGTGACGCTCATCACCATCTCCCCTATGAACACGTGCCTGACAAACACTTCCGTTCTACATGAAATAAGCTAGAATGAATATCTCTTAGATCTCCTAACCAGAATCTTCGTGGCGTAAGCTAGAATGATGGCGGCATTCAAGAGAATCCGGAAAGTCTAAACCTTGTCCGTGGTATTCCGAGTAGGATTCAATGATTGAATGACTGTGACGAGCTCCAAACTCGTGATTGCAGGGCGTTAGTGACAGACGCAAAAGGATAGTAAATCCTATTCCAACATGATCGAGAACCGACAGATGAATAGCCGTGCCGTGACAGGGTGCGTGAGCATATTATTCACTGAGAGGAGGGAATGTAGCCACTGACAACGGTGATGCC
>NC_029793.2:84694183-84696006 GCF_000816755.2 Arachis ipaensis
AAGTTTTTGGCGCCGTTGCCGGGGATTGTTCGAGTTTGGACAACTGACGGTTCATCTTGTTGCTCAGATTAGGTAATTTTCTTTTTGTTTTCTCTTCAAAAATTTTTCAAAAAAATCTTTCAAAAAAATTTTTCTTTTGTTTTCGAAAAAAAATAATAATAAAAATAATATTTTCAAAAATAAATTATTCTATGGCTTCAAAACATTCAAGAATGAATTCTAGAATTTCATGGTAACATGTTGAATCCTATCTGGCTGAAAATCCATACCCAAACTCCTTTGGGATTGGTCTTCAACTAATCACCTCAATGGATTTAAATCCATTCTAAAGCTTGACTGGCTATTAAGCCATGTCTAACCCTCAGATTGGAGCTTTAGACTAAAGAGTAAGATTCTTGGAATTCATATGAAAAATTTTGAATCCTTATTTTTCTTTTTCAAAATGATTTTCAAAAAAAAAAATTTTAAAAAAAATTAGAAAATCATAAAAATCAAAAATATTTTTCTGTTTCTTGTTTGAGTCTTGAGTCATGTTATAAATTTGGTGTCATTTGCATGTGCATCTTGCATTTTTCGAAAATTTCATGCATTCATAGTGTTCTTCATGATCTTCAAGTTGTTCTTGGTAAGTCTTCTTGTTTGATCTTGATGATTTTTTTGTTTTGTGTTATATGGTGTTTTTCATATGCATTCTTGAATTCTTAGTGCGTAAGCATTAAAGAATTCTAAGTTTGGTGTCTTGCATGTTTTCTTTGCATTAAATTTTTTTCAAAATTGTGTCTATGATGTTCATCTTGACATTCATAGTGTTCTTGGTGTTCATCTTGACATTCATAGCATTCTTGCATGCATTCATTGTTTTGATCTAAAATTCTCAATGTATTGCATCATTTTTCTTGTTTTTCTCTCTCATCATAAAAAATTCAAAAATAAAAAAAAATATCTTTCCCTTTTTCTCTCATCAAATTCGAAAAATTGAGTTGACTTTTTCAAAAATTTTTAAAAATCAAAGTTGTTTCTTATGAGTCAAATCAAATTTTCAATTTAAAAATCTTATCTTTTTCAAAATCTTTTTCAAAAAATTCAAATCTTTTTCAAAAACTAATTTCTATCATATCTTTTCAAAAATATCTTCTTATCTTATCTTTTTCAAAATTTGATTTCAAAATATCTTCTCTAACTTCCCAACTTCTTATCTTTTCAAATCTGTTTCAACTAACTAACTAACTTTTTGTTTGTTTCTTAACTTTTTCAAAACTACCCAACTAACTCTCTCTCTCTCTAATTTTCGAAAATATCTTCCCTCTTTTTCAAAAATTTCTTTTTTATTAACTAATTATTTTTATTTTTGATTTTAAAAATTTTTCGAAAAAAATACTAACCTTTTTCAAAAACTATTTTCGAAAATCACTAACTCTTTTTCAAAAACTGTTTTCGAAAATTCACTTCCCCCTCTCATCTTCTTCTATTTGTTTATTGATATACTAACATCTTTCCTTCAACTCTCCAAAAATCCGAACCCCCTCTCTCTCTGAGTTCAGATTTTCTACCCTTCTTTTCTTCTACTAACACAAGGATCCCTATACTGTGGTATAAAGGATCTATATTATTATTACTATTTTTTCTGTGCCCTCTTCTTTGTCATATGAGCAGGAGCAAGGACAAGAACATTCTTGTTAAAGCAGATCCAGAACTTGAAAGGACTCTGAAGAAAAAAGTTAAGAGAAGCTAAAATACAACAATCCAGAGATAACCTTTCAGAAATTTTCAAACAGGAAAAGGAGATGGCAGCCGAAAATAATAATAATATAAGGAAGATGCTT
>NC_029793.2:84697341-84697716 GCF_000816755.2 Arachis ipaensis
TCCAACAGTACTCAAGAGGCATCTTCTGAAGAAGAAGCTTATGATCCTGAGAACCCTGCAATAGCAGAGGTGAATTACTTAGGTGAACCTTATGGAAACACCTATAACTCATCATGGAGAAATCATCCAAATCTCTCATGGAAGGATCAAAAGCCTCAACAAGGCTTTAATAATGGTGGAAGAGACAGGTTTAGCAATGGCAAGCCTTTTCCATCATCCACTCAGCAACAGACAGAGAATTCTGAGCAGAACCCATCTAGCTTAGCAAACTTAATCTCTGATCTATCTAAGGCCACTGTGAGTTTTATGAATGAAACAAGGTCTTCCATCAGAAATTTGGAAGCACAAGTGGGCCAGCTGAGTAAAAGGATCACT
>NC_029793.2:84701267-84701403 GCF_000816755.2 Arachis ipaensis
CTCATCTAGAGACCATAGAGATTCCATTGAACCTCCTTTCATGATTCATGAGCTCTGATGAGTATTCCTCTTCTGAAGAGAATGAGGATGTTACTGAAGAGCAAACTGCCAAGTTTCTTGGTGTAAGCTGAATGCC
>NC_029793.2:84701438-84711639 GCF_000816755.2 Arachis ipaensis
CAATGAACTAAGTGATCTGGATCAACTGACATTGCCTCAGAAGAGACAGGATCCTGGAAAGTTCATAATACCCTGTACCATAGGCACCATGATCTTTAAGGCTCTGTGTGACCTTGGTTCAGGAATAAACCTCATGCCCCTCTCTGTAATAGAGAAACTGGGAATCTATGGGGTGCAAGCTGCTTAAATCTCCTTAGAGATGGCAGACAGCTCAAGAAAACAGGCTTATGGATAGGTAGAGGACGTGTTAGTAAAGGTTGAGGGCCTTTATATCCCTACTGATTTCATAGTCTTGGATACTGGAAAGGAAGAGGATGAATCCATCATCCTAGGAAGACCTTTCCTAGCCATAGCAAGAGCTGTGATTGATGTGGATAGAGGAGAACTAGTCCTTCAATTGAATGAGGACAACCTTGTGTTTACAACTCAAGGATCTCTCTCTGCAACCATGGAGAGGAAGCATGAAAAGCTTCTCTCACTACAGAGTCAACCAGAGCCCCCACAATCAAACTCTAAGTTTGGTGTTGGGAGGCCATATCGAAACTCTAAGTTTGGTGTTGAACTCTCATATCCAAACTCTAAGTTCGGTGTTGAGGAGTCTCAACAAAGCTCTGCACATCTGTGAGGCTCCATGAGAGCCCACTGTCAAGCTATTGTCATTAAAGAAGCGCTTGTTGGGAGGCAACCCAATTTTTATTTATCTAACTATATTTTTCTTAGTTATATGTCTTTATAGGTCCATGATCATGTGGAGTCACAAAATCAATTGAAAAATTGAAAACGGAATCAAAAACAGCAGAAGAAAAATCACACCCTGGAGGAGCATCTGTCTGGCGTTCAGCGCCAGAACAGAGCATGGTTCTGGCGCTGAACGCCAGAACAAGCATGGTTCTGGCGTTCAACGCCAGAAATGGCTAGTAAATGGGCGTTGAACGCCCAAAATGGGCACCAACCTGGCGCTGAACGCCTAGAGTTGTGTGCAAGGGCATTTTACATGCCTAAATTGGTGCATGGATGTAAATGCCTTGACACCTCAGGATCTGTGGACCCCACAGGATCATCTCAGGATCTGTGGACCCCACAGGATCCCCACCTACCTCATCATCTCTCTCCCACCCAATCCCACCCATATGGCCGAATACACACTCCCATCCATCTCCTCCATATCTTCTTCTTATTCTTCTATTCTTTCTTCTTTTGCTCGAGGGCGAGCAACATTCTAAGTTTGGTGTGGTAAAAGCATAGCTTTTTTAACCATTGATGGCACCTAAGGCCAGAGAAACCTCTAGAAAGAGGAAAAGGAAGACAAAAGCTTCCATCAAGGGTCTATAGCTCAGTGGTAGAACATTTGACTGCAAATCAAGAGATCCCTGAGATACCTCAGGGGATACATTTTCTTCCACACAATTATTGGAAGCAACTAAGGATGGAACATCAAGAGCACTCTATCATCCTTCATGAAATCAGAGAAGATCTAAAAGCAATGAAGGAGGAGCAACAAAGACAAGGAAGAGACATAGAAGAGCTCAAGGACATCATTGGTTCCTCAAGAAGGAAACGCCACCATCACTAAGGTGGATTCATTCCTTGTTCTTATTTCTTCTGTTTTTTTCGTTTTCTATGTTATGTGCTTATCTATGTCTGTGTCTTCATTACATGATCATTAGTAGTTAGTAACTGTGTCTTAAAGTTATAAATGTCCTATAAATCCATCACCTCTCTTAAAATAAAAACTGTTTTAATTCAAAAGAACAAGAAGTACATGAGTTTTGAATTTATCCTTGAACTTAGTTTAGTTATATTGATGTGGTGGCAATGCTTCTTAAAATGGCCTCTGCACGTGTAACACTCAAAGCTCAGCCCAAACACACACCAAGTGGGCCCAGGAAGTGGATTTATGCATCAATAACTTACTTCTTTAAACCCTAGTGACTAGTTTATTATAAATAGGACCTTTTACTATTGTATTAGACAGCTTTGGACGCCTGGTTCTTAGATCAGAGAGGCTGGCCATCTCGGCCATTCCTGGACCTTTCACTTACGCATTTTTAACGGTAGAGTTTCTACACTCCATAGATTAAGGTGTGGAGCTCTGCTGTTCCTCAAAGATTAATGCAAAGTACTACTGTTTTCTATTCAACTCATCTTATTTCGCTTCTAAGATATTCATTTGCACTTCATCCTGAATGTGATGAACGTGACAATCATCATCATTCCCTATGAACGCGTGCCTGACAAACACTTCCGTTCTACATGAAATAAGCTAGAATGAATATCTCTTAAATCTCCTAACCAGAATCTTCGTGGCGTAAGCTAGAATGATGGCGGCATTCAAGAGAATCCGGAAAGTCTAAACCTTGTCCGTGGTATTCCGAGTAGGATTCAATGATTGAATGACTGTGACGAGCTCCAAACTCACGATTGCAGGGCGTTAGTGACAGACGCAAAAGGATAGTAAATCCTATTCCAGCATGATCGAGAACCGACAGATGAATAGCCGTGCCGTGACAGGGTGCGTGAGCATATTATTCACTGAGAGGATAAGATGAAGCCATTGACAAAGGTGATGCCTCTAGACGATTAGCCGTGCCGTGACAGGGCATTGGATCATTTTCCCGAGAGATGACCGAAAGTAGCCGTTGACAATGGTGATGTATCATATAAAGCCAGCCATGGAAAGGAGTAAGACTGACTGGATGAAGATAGCAGGAAAGCAGAGGTTCAGAGGAACGAAAGCATCTCCATTCGCTTATCTGAAATTCCTACCAATGATTTACATAAGTATCTCTATCCCTATTCTATTATTTAGTATTCGAAAATATCATTATCAATTTATATCTGCCTAACTGAGATTTGCAAGGTGACCATAGCTTGCTTCATACCAACAATCTCCGTGGGATTCGACCCTTACTCACGTAAGGTATTACTTGGACGACCCAGTGCACTTGCTGGTTAGTTGTATTGAAGTTGTGAACCATGGTCTTGGCATCATGTTTTTGGCGCCATTTCCAGGGAAAGAAAGAGCGATGAATTTTACATAATTAAAGTGTAATCATGATTACGCGTACCAAGTTGCTCACGTTGCCAGGGATTGTTCGAGCCTGGACATCACAATTTCGTGCACCATGTATCCAGTGGTAATACTGGAAAACAAAGTGCTTAGGGCCACGGCCAAGACTCATAAAATAGCTGTGTTTAAGAATCATCATACTGAACTAGGAGAATCAATAACACTATCTGAACTCTTAGTTCCTATAGATGCCAATCATTCTGAACCTCAATGGATAAAGTGAGATGCCAAAACTATTCAAGAGGCAAAAAGCTATAAGTCCCGCTCATTTGATTGGAGCTATGTTCCATTGATAGTTTGGAATTTATAGTATATTCTATTCTTTTTATCCTATTGTGATGAGCGGATAATTTATACGCTTTTTGGCATTGTTTTTAGTATGTTTTTAGTAGGATCTAGTTACTTTTAGGGATGTTTTCATTAGTTTTTATGTTAAATTCACATTTCTGGACTTTACTATGAGTTTGTGTGTTTTTTTGTGATTTCAGGTATTTTCTGGCTGAAATTGAGGGACTTGAGCAAAAATCAGATTCAGAGGTTGAAGAAGGACTGCTGATGCTGTTGGATTCTAACCTCCCTGCACTCAAAGTGGATTTTCTGGAGCTACAGAACTCGAAATGGCGCGCTTCCAATTGCGTTGGAAAGTCGACATCCAGGGCTTTCGAGCAATATATAATAGTCCATACTTTGGCCAAGAATAGATGATGCAAACTGGCGTTCAACGCCAGCTCTCTGCCCAATTCTGGAGTTCAGCGCCAGAAAGGGATCAAAAACCAGAGTTGAACGCCAGAAATGGATCAAAACCTGGCGTTCAACTCCACAAATGGCCTCTGCACGTGGAAAGTTAAAGCTCAGCCCAAGCACACACCAAGTGGGCCCCGGAAGTGGATTTATGCATCAATTACTTACTTCTGTAAACCCTAGTAGCTAGTTTATTATAAATAAGACCTTTTACTATTGTATTAGATATCTTTGAAAATCTTTTGATCATCTTAGGATCTCAGGATCATCTTTGGATGCCTGGTTCTTAGATCAGAGGGGCTGACCATTCGGCCATGCCTGGACCTTTCACTTATGTATTTTTAACGGTAGAGTTTCTACACTCCATAGATTAAGGTGTGGAGCTCTGCTGTTCCTCAAAGATTAATGCAAAGTACTACTGTTTTCTATTTAACTCATCTTATTTCGCTTCTAAGATATTCATTCGCACTTCAACCTGAATGTGATGAACGTGACAATCATCATCATTCCCCCATGAACGCGTGCCTGACAACCACTTCCGTTCTACTTTCGATTGAATGAGTATCTCTTAGATCTCTTAATCAGAATCTTCGTGGTGTAAGCTAGAATGATGGCGGCATTCAAGAGACTCCGGAAGGTCTAAACCTTGTCTGTGGTATTTCGAGTAGGATTCAATGATTGAATGACTGTGACGAGCTTCAAACTCGCGATTGCCGGGGGTAGTGACAAACGCAAAAGGATAGTAAATCCTATTCCAGCAGGATCGAGAACCGACAGATGAATAGCCGTGCCGTGACAGGGTGCGTTGACCATTTTCACTGAGAGGATAAGATGAAACCATTGACAAGGGTGATGCCTCCAGACGATTAGCCGTGCCGTGACAGGGCATTTGGATCATTTTCCCGAGAGAAGACCGAAAGTAGCCATTGACAGTGGTGATGTATCACATAAAGCCAGCCATGGAAAGGAGTAAGACTGATTGGATGAAGATAGCAGGAAAGCAGAGGTTCAGAGAAACGAAAGCATCTCTATTCGCTTATCTGAAATCCTCACCAGTGATTTACATAAGTATTTATATCCTTATTTTATTGATTATTTTTGAAAACCTCATTACTATTTTGTATCCGCCTGACTGAGATTTACAAGGTGACCATAGCTTGCTTCATACCAACAATCTCCGTGGGATTCGACCCTTACTCACGTAAGGTATTACTTGGACGACCCAGTGCACTTGCTGGTCAGTTGTGCGAAGTTGTGAACCATGGTATTGGCATCATATTTTTGGTGCCATTACCAGGGAAAGAAAGAGTGATGAATTTCATATAATCAAAGTGTAATCACAATTTCTGTGCACCAGCTGTCTAATGCGCCTGCAACCTTTCAGAGATGCATGCTCTCTATTTTCTCTGATATGCTGGAAAAATTTCTGGAAGTCTTCATGGATGACTTCTCAGTATATGGAGATTCATTCAGCTCTTGTCTTGATCACCTGACATTGGTTTTGAAAAGATGCCAAGAGACCAACCTGGTTTTAAACTGGGAAAAATGTCACTTTATGGTGACTGAAGGAATTGTCCTTGGGCATAAAATTTCAAACAAGGGAATAGAGGTGGATCAAGCTAAAATAGAGGTAATTGAAAAATTACCACCACCTGCCAATGTTAAGGCAATCAGAAGCTTTCTGGGGCATGTAGGATTCTATAGGAGGTTTATAAAGGATTTTTCAAAAATTGCAAAACCTCTAAGCAACCTGCTAGCTGCTGACACGCCATTTGTGTTTGACACAGAGTGCCTGCAGGCGTTTGAAACTCTGAAAGCTAAGCTAGTCACAACACCGTCACAGCACCAGTTATCTCTGCACCAGACTGGACATTACCGTTCGAATTAATGTGTGATGCCAGTGATCACGCCATTGGTGCAGTACTGGGGCAGAGGCATGACAAGCTTCTGCATGTCATTTATTATGCTAGCCGTGTTTTGAATGATGCCCAGAAAAATTACACAACCACAGAAAAAGAATTGCTTGCAGTGGTTTATGCCATTGACAAGTTTAGATCATACTTAGTAGGATCAAAAGTGATTGTGTACACAGATCATACTGCTCTTAAATATCTACTCACAAAGCAGGATTCAAAACCCAGACTCATAAGATGGGTGTTGCTTCTGCAAGAGTTTGATATAGAAATAAGAAACAGAAAAAGGACAGAGAACCAAGTGGCTGACCATCAGTCTCGGATAGAACCAATGGAAGGGGTGTCCTCCCCCTCTATTGAGATCTCTGAAACTTTTCCGGATGAGCATTTGTTCGCCATTCAGGAATTACCATGGTTTGCAGATATTGCAAACTACAAAGCTGCAAGGTTCAATCCCAAGGAGTACAGCAGGCAACAAAAGAAAAAATTAATTACTGATGCAAAGTACTACTTGTGGGATGAACCCTATCTCTTTAAAAGATGTGCAGATGGCATAATCCGTAGGTGTGTGCCTAAGGAAGAAGCACAAAGGATCTTATGGCATTGCCATGGGTCACATATGGAGGTCATTTCAGAGGTGAGCAAACAGCCACCAAGCTCCTCCAATGTGGTTTCTACTGGCCTACACTTTACAGAGATTCCAGAGAGTTTGTACGTAACTGTGGCAGTTGCCAGAGAGCTGGTAATTTGCCTCACAGTTACGCCATGCCTCAACAAGGAATCTTGGAGATTGAGTTGTTTGACGTATGGGGTATTGATTTCATGGGGCCTTTCCCACCATCATACTCAAACACTTATATTCTGGTGGCGGTTGACTATGTATCAAAGTGGGTAGAGGCCATTGCCACACCTACCAATGATACTAAAACAGTACTGAAGTTCCTCCAGAAACATATATTCAGCAGGTTTGGTGTCCCTAGAGTACTAATCAGTGATGGGGGCACTCACTTCTGCAACAAACAGCTTTACTCTGCCATGGTCCGGTATGGGATTCGCCATAAGGTGGCAACTCCATATCATCCACAGACAAATGGGCAAGCTGAAGTGTCTAACATAGAACTAAAAAGAATCCTAGAACGGACTGTATGTACCCGTAGAAAGGATTGGGCACGAAGCTTGGATGATGCTCTGTGGGCTTACAGAACAGCATTCAAGACTCCCATAGGGACCTCTCCTTACCAACTTGTGTATGGTAAGGCTTGTCACCTGCCCGTGGAACTGGAACATAAGGCCTACTGGGCAACCAGATTCCTTAACTTTGATGCCAAATTAGCTGGAGAGAAAAGATTGCTCCAGCTGAATGAACTAGAGGAATTCAGATTCACTGCTTTCGAAAATGCCAAGCTTTACAAAGAGAAATAAAAAAGGTGGCATGACAGAAAGCTGTCATCTAGAATCGTTGAACCAGGACAAAAGGTTCTGTTGTTTAACTCTAGGCTCAGGCTATTTCCCGGGAAACTGAAGTCCCGGTGGAGAGGACCATATGTGATTACAAGTGTATCACCATATGGTTATGTGGAGCTTCAAGATATTGATTCTGATAAGAAGTTCATTGTTAATGGACAGAGAATCAAGCACTATCTTGAAGGCAATATTGAGCAAGAGTGCTCAAGGCTGAGGCTAGATTAAAAACTCAGCAAGGTGCAGCTAAAGACAATAAAGAAGCGCTTGCTGGGAGGCAACCCAGCCATGTGGCATCACTTCCTCTAAGCATTTTGCCCTATTCTTGATTTTATTTGTTTATATAAAGTTCATTGATACTAAGGTAAAGAGTCAATTATATAAGTTTACAGGGTTACAGAAGGATTCTGCACACAAAACAGAGAAAAAGAGCTCACTGGCAAGAAAATGCCAGTAAAAGTCTGTTTTGGGCGTTCAACGCCCAAAAGAAGCATCCACTGGGCGTTGAACGCCAGTAAGGATAGCCATCTGGGCGTTAAACGCCAGAAAGAAGCATCTTCTGGGCGTTGAACGCCAGAAAGAAGCTCCTTCTGGCGTTTAACGCCAGATTTACAGCGTCCTGGGCGTTCAGAAAAATGCCCAGTGACAAAGGAGTTCCTGGCGTTCAACGCTAGAAAGAAGCAACAGCTGGGCGTTGAACGCCCAGGATAAGCAGCAGTTGGGCGTTGAACGCGCAAAACATGCAGCGTTTGGGCGTTCAAACGCCAGGATGGTGGGGAGGAGGTAAATTCGTTTTTTCTTCATATTTTTCATTTTAATCTTAATTTTCATGTTTCAATTCATGATTTCTTGCATAAACATGTTACAAACCCTGATTTCTAAAATCCCTAATTTCTAAAAACCCCACTTTAAAAATATCAAATGTATCTTAATCCATAAGTACAAATCCTTTTTTTATCCAATTCAACTCTTTTTCAAAATTTTCAAAACAAATCTATCTCTTTTCATTCAAAAATCTTTTCAACTAATCAATATCTTTTTCAAATCTCCATATTATCTTTTTCAAAAAAAAATCCAAATTTATCTTTTTCAAATATCTTTCATATCTTTTCAATTTTAAATTATATCTTTTTTTATCATACTTATCTCTTTTTAAATCATATCTTCTATCTTATCTTTCTCCCTATTTTTGAAAAACCCACCCCCCTCCCTTTTAAAAACACATTTGGCCTCCTTCCTCTCATCCACCATTCAACACTAGCTCTCCTTCTATCCCTCTCCTTTCTTTTCTTTTGCTTGAGGACAAGCAATCCTCTAAGTTTGGTGTGTTTATCCGTGATCACTAAATCATACCCACTAAGATCATGGCTCCTAAAGGAAAATAACCCACTCCAAGAGGCAAGAAAGAGAGTATTCCAAAACCACTTTGGAATCAAGGGAGGTTCTTAACCAAAGAACATTCAGACCATTACTACAAAATAATGGGTCTAAGATCTGTGATCCCGGAAATCAAGTTCGATCTGAAAGAAGATGAATATCCGGAGATCCAAGAGCAGATTCGAAACAGGAACTGGGAAGTCCTAGCTAATCCTGAAATGAAAGTGGGAAGGAATATGGTTCAAGAATTCTACGCTAATCTGTGGCAAACAGACAGGCAGAGAATATCTGGAGCTGCCCTCTATGACTACAGGACTGTGGTCAAAGGAAAGATTGTTCACATCCACCCTGACAAAATCAGGGAGATCTTTAAGCTACCTCAGCTGAAAGATGACCCAGACTCCTTCAATAGGAGAATAATGAGAACAAACAAGGGCCTGGATAAGATTCTAGAGGATATATGCTTTCCTGGAGCCAGGTGGACCACCAGCACGAAGGGTGCCCCAAGTCAACACAAGAGAGAAGATCTCAAACCAGTCGCCAAAGGATGGCTGGACTTCATTGGGCGTTCTATATTGCCCACCAGCAACCGTTCTGAAGTCAATATTAGAAGAGCAGTGATGATCCATTGCATTATGTTAGGAAAAGAAGTAGAAGTTCATCAACTGATCCCATCTGAATTCTACATACTTACCAACAAGAACTCCAAGGATGCCAGGTTGGCTTATCCAAGCCTAATCTCTATGCTCTGCAAAGATGCTGGAGTAAAGATGGGAATAACAGAGTATATCTCAGTGGAGCAACCAATCACTAAAATCACAATGGAAAAACAACAAATAAAGGATGACCCCATCAAGAGGAGGGCGCAAGAATTCCTACCAGAACTCCCTCAATTTGAATACTGGGAGCATCTTGAGGCATCTGTCACTAAGTTGCAAGAAAGCATGGATCAATTGAAGGAAGAACAGCAAAATCAAAACAGCATACTTTGCAAACTGCTCAGAGAACAAGAGGTGCAAGGGCGTGAGTTAAGAGAACTAAAGCGTCAGAAACTATCTCTTGAAGGGCCAACCACCCCACAGACTAAAGAGGCATCCGCTTTCCAAAGTCAAGGTTGTTGAGTTCTGATCTTAACCTTAACCCTGTGATAACTTTTTTTCTATTATTTGAGTTTCACCTTAGGAGTCATATAATCGCAATTAGTATTTATATTTTGGTTTTATCCCGAATTAAGCTATAATTTATTTTTCTCATCATCATTAAACATGAATAAAATTGAAGATTTTCTTTAGAACAAGGAGGCAATAATTTTCGAGTTTTTAATAAAACAAATTCTAATTGTTTACATGTGGTGGCAATGCTTTCTGCCTTCTGAATGAATGCTTGAACAGTGCATATGTCTTTGGAATTTGATGTTCTTGAATGTTAAATATGTTGGCTCTTGAAAGAATGATAAACATGAGACATGTTATTGGTAATCTGAAAAATCATAAAAATGATTCTTGAAGCAAGAAAAAGCAGTGAATACAAAGCTTGCAAAAAAAAAAAAAAAACAAGCAGAAAAAGCCAATAACCCTTAAAACCAAAAAATAAGGGTAATAAAAAGGATCCAAGGCTTTGAGCATCAGTGGATAGGGGG
>NC_029793.2:84711664-84757640 GCF_000816755.2 Arachis ipaensis
CTAGTTTAGTATTTAAACAACTTTTAGAGACTTATTTTGTATCTCATGACATTTTAGATCTGAACTTTGTAATCTCTGACAGCATGAGTCTCTAAACTCCATTGTTGGAGGTGAGGAGCTCTGCTGTGTCCTGATGAATTAATACAAGTATTTCTGTTTTCTATTCAAACATGTGTGTTCCTATCTAAGATATCCATTCGCACTTCAACATGAATGTGATGAATGTGACAATCATCATCATTCCCCCACGAACGCGTGCCTGACAACCACTTCCGTTCACCGTAGAATGAATGAATATCTCTTGGATCTCTTAATCAGAATCTTCGTGGTATAAGCTAGATTGATGGCAGCATTTAAGAGAATCCGGAAAGTCTAAACCTTGTCTGTGGTATTCCGAGTAGGATTCAGGGATTGAATGACTGTGACAAGCTTCAAACTCGCGAGTGCTGGGCATAGTGACAAACGCAAAAGGATAGTAAATCCTATTCCGGTACGATCGAGAACCTGCAGATGATTAGCCGTGCGATGACAGCGCACCTAGACCCTTTTCACTGGAAGGATGGATGGTAGCCATTGACAACGGTGATCCACCAACACACAGCTTGCCATAGGAGGACGTGCGTGCGTGAATCAGAACCAGAGGAAAGCAGAATTTCAGAAGACAAAGCATCTCCAAAACTCCAACATATTCTCCATCATTGCATACAAGTATAATTTGTGTTCTGCCCTTTTATTCCTTGCAATCAAATTTGATAAGTGAATTATTTTATTGTTTTCCTGACTAAGAGTTACAAGATAACCATAGATTGTTTCAAGCCAACAATCTCTGTGGGATCGACCCTTACTCACGTAAGGTATTACTTGGACGACCCAGTGCACTTGCTGGTTAGTTGTGCGAATTTGTGAAGAATTGTGATCTCCAATTTCGTGCACCAGCTACCATCTAGTTGAGAACCCTACTCTTATTTGGCATTAGCCCCTGCCTATGTTCTATTTGCTTTAATATCTTTGTTGTGGGCTTAATTTTCTTTCTTTTTCCCTCCTTTTAGGCTGGCCACCATGAAGGGACAGGAAAAGCTTCTAAATGGGGGCAACATACAAGTCCCTCCGCACAACCTTTTGAAGGAGCTTGTCAGTTATAGCAACCCGTCCACCTTGCTCTTCTTTGCATGCACCGAGGACGGTGCAATCTTCAAGTGTGGGGAGGTTCGGTCGTCCAACCGACCTCCGTGGGTAACAATTCCCTTTTCTAACACCGATTCTTGATTTTCTTTTTTAGTTAGCTATTGCATTGCATGATAGATTGTATGTTAGTTAGAGCTTGTACATATTTTACCACTTCTTTTTATGTAAGGACTACTTGGTTGAGGTGATGATTTCCTTTCCAAGAAAACTGTTTTAGGGCACCCTACCAATTTGAAAAAATTTTTGTGTTGAACTTGCTTGAAGGAATTAATTTTGGAACATGGCTTTTGAGCTAAGAACACAAGCATGTAAGTTTTGAGCCTAATTGTGTGGTTACATCATATGTGTATTATTCTCTTTCTATGATTGTAATCTTTAATTTGTTTGATTCTTTATGTCCATTATTTCATGTATGAATGCATTTATATGATTGAGGCCATCATTTTATTTAGCTCACTTACCCAAATAGCCTACCTTTCATCAACCATTGTTAGCCAATTTTGAGCCTATTTAATCCCTTTTGTTCTTAATTTTAACACATCACTACCCCTAAGTGAAAAAAAATAAATGTCCCTTAATTTGGGTATTGGGAACTTGGAAACATTGGTTGAGGTAAGAGTGTATTTTGTATTTTTGTTGAAAATCATGGGATTGGATACATGATCATGCATTAAATATGTAAAACCATATACATTGATACGTTTGTATATACTTTAGTGAAAAAATGATAAAGAAAAATAAAAAGAAAAAAATATATAAAAAAAAGAAAAAGAGAAAAATAAAAGCAATAAAAAGGGGACAAGAATGCCCAAAAGCAAAGTAATAATAACAATGCATATGGAATGTGAATTAAAGAGAATGCATGAGTAGCTAGGTATTGTATTAGAATTGTATAGGTTGTTACACTACTAGAAATAGGGCTTTTTCGGACGAATTTTGAGACGAAATTGAAATAAATTTCGAACAAATTAGAGACAAATTTTTTTTTTCAAACAAAATTGGGACGAATTTTTTTTGTCCCAAAAAGCCTTGTTGCTAATTTAAATTTTGTCTGAAATTTCGTCCGAAATTTTTTTCAGACGATTTTGTGACGGATTTCGAATAGGCATTTATCTGCTAGATTTTAAACTACTAACATTGTTAATAGGATTAAGAGTTTGTATTAAATCAACAACCATAGCACGAGGAAAAAGAAGCTGAGCTTTCTTCAATATGTCTTAAAACTAAATTAAGATAAAAAAGCATACAAGTATCTAGACTTCACCATACAGTTCTCGCAAGTTAAGGCTATTACATGAAATAATCGCTTAATAGGACCCAGACAATAACTTCAATAAAAATCCATGTATAAAATAGAAAATAATATGGCAAGAAGAATGCTAGCAGCAAAACTAATCAGAAGAAATCCAGATTTTCACCTCAATATCAGTACTTGAATATAAATATATACCTGATTTAATCCTAAGGCATTCTGCTTTGTTACCAATATGCTCAAGGTTCTGTCACATGACACAAAACAAAATAAATGCAACCAAATTAGAGAAGGTTAACTGACTCTAAACCCAAAGCACCGTCACAAATCCAAATATTAAACTTCAGTGCCCACATCAGGAAAATCAAATATTATCCCAAACTACAATAGCAGGATGCAGGAAAGAAACCCAAACCAGACACATATAAAACTCGAGATTGCCTTCACTGCAACCCTTTGCTATCATTGTTGCCATCTTCCAATCAAATTGTGACAATAAAAGAAAGCATTATTGGTAAGAGTTTTGTATCCTCTTAATTTAAAAGAAATCAAATTGAACTCCTCCCAAGTCTAATCAGCAAAATCTGAAACAAGATAGATAATAATAACATTACAATCCACAAGATCGATTCTGTTACAAGTGAGCAAACTATTCACCATTTATTTTCTCTATCCCACATAAAAGAATTCTAATTAGCATTAAATCTATATTTAAACACTCATGTAACAGTAGCAATAATAATAACAATCAAGTATTAAATCTACATTAAAACAGCAATAATCAAATATTAATATGGTAACAATTAAGTATTAAATTTACAATAAATCAGTAACAATCAAATATTAAACCAAAATTTACAATAAATCAGTAACAATCAAATATTAAACCAGCAACAATCAAGTATCAAGTATTCTATACAATAACAATTAAGTATTAAATTTAAATTAAACAAGCAACAATCAAGTTTTAATCCAACAACAATCAAGTATTCTATACAAATTCCAATTAGCATCAAAAGTTTAAAACGACAACACCAGCATCAAATTCCAATTGCTTTCAAATTTGCTTTAAAATGTCACTGTATATAAATTCTAATAAACATCAATTTATTTATTCTAAATCTACAATTAAACAGCAACAATCAAGTTTTCAAAATCAATATACAATAACAAAAAAAATAGAAGTCCAGAATCACAGCTATCTCACAGTGTTTCAATCTATTCCCATCATAGAGCCAAAGTCAGAGGAGGCATGAGATGGAGAGGGCCAGAAGCAGAAACAGAGGAGGCACAAGATAGGTACAAGGCAGAGGCAGAACACGCGCAAAGAATAGGGCGACCAAGCACGACGAAGCAAAACCTGGCAAGGGGGAGGCAGAAGCAACAGAGAGCCACGCCGAACAATGACGACAGAGACGCATAAGAGAAAGGAGATGCGCCAATGCAGTGAAGGCGAACCACGGACATAGGCGACGGCGCAGTGAAGGAGATGCACAAGAGACGACAAGACGATGCAAAGAAACCGGCGATGTGCGGTGGCGGTGACAAACTGAGTGAGAGAATGAGATGCTGAGAGCTTTGCCTCTGTGAATTGTGAGTTGTTAGAGTCAGAGAGAGTGAAGGGGAATGGGGCTGCGTTAGGGTTTTAATTTTTCCAAAAAGAAGAGTGGGGGAACGGCGTCGTTTTCGTGGGAAGGGTTTAAAAAAATAAAAATCAAACCGGTCCGGTTTTTCAAACCTGCCGGTTCAGCGGTTTTTATTAGAACCGACCGGGTCAAACCGGTTCACACCAGTTTTTTCCTTGTTTGGTCTCTTGTTCTACCTGGACCGGTTCACCAGTTTTCTGGTCCAATCGGCCGGGTCGGTCCGGTTCTAACAACATTGGTTGAGAGGGAGATTGAGAGATGGAGACAGTGAGGCTTGAGAGATTAGGAATTTAGGGGTTTTTTTATATATAAATCAGCAAAACGAACCAGTCAGTTATTTAAAACCGCCGGTTGACCGGTTTTATCAAACCCGTCCGATCCAAACCGGTTATCACTGGTTCTTTTCCTTCTTCGGTCAGACACTTCAACCAGACTAGCTACCTAACCGGTTTACTGATTTTTTGGTCGAATCGGCCGGTCCGTTAAAATGGTTCTTATAACTATGGATTCACAGCCAAGGAACCAAAATAATGACCCTTATCATAAGAACAGAGAAACAGAGGGAAGAAATAGTTACCTTGTACTATTCATGGTGAGGGTTGAGCACCGATTGAGGGATAGGCAGTGACGGTTGAGCGCCGTTTGAGGGATACGCAACAATGTCTTTGGTGTTTAGGGTTTACGACAAACAGCACCAATTGAGAAAGGGCGCAATTTTTTAATAAACATTTGAAATTTGTTTGAAAACTGATGCACTTTTAAACAGAATTTACCAATGATGTTATTTTCATCCCAAATTTGCAGGAAAAAATTTTAGCTACTTCGAAGGATAAGCTATAGTAAAAGCATTTAAGACTAATTATAGACAAATTTGGGATAGAATTAACATTTTTCAAAATGTGTCCCAAATCCGTCTGAAATTATTGCGCATATTCAGATGGAATACAGACGAATTATAGTTTTTGTCCAAAATATGTTGCTAATCTGTATGAAAATTTTGGCGCCATCCAAAAAAAATTTGGCGCCAAAATTTGGGACAAAATTTAGACAAATTTAGGACAGAATATATTATTCCAATGTCTCCACTAAAAGTTGTTCAACATTTGTCTCAAATTTGTCCGAAATGAAAAAGTCATTCAGACGGAATAAATTTCGTTTGAAATTTTCGTCCGAAAAAACCCTATTTCTAGTAGTGTTATATGTGTTTGGTGAGAGCTTAAGTTAATCAAAGATTCAAATTTCAAGTTCACCTGGCCATATATGCATCCCTACCTTTACCCTAGCCCCATTACAACCTATGAATAAGTCCTCATGATAAATGTATGCATGCATTGAATAATTGTTGATTGTTAAATGAAAAACAAATCTTGGAAAGCATGATTAGAGGAGAATTGAGTGAATCAACCCTATACACTTGAGCGACTAGAGCGGATACACTTCCGGTGAGGGTTCAATGCTCAATTCCTTGTTCGCTGCTTTCACGAGCTTTCTTCTTGCAAGTCTATTTGAACTTCATTTTGATATTTGAATTGGTGGGATTCATGAATTGTGATATGATCTTAGCCCTACTTGTTCATATACGTTCTTGGAGATTGATTTACTTTTAACCAAGTAGGTAGAATCATTTTGTATTTAGTTGCACGCATGTAGATAGGTGCATATAGTTTATTTGCATTGAATAAATTTTCATACCCATTTTCTTGTCTTTCTTAGTTTAGCATGAGGACATGCTCAGTTTAAGTGTGGGGAGGTTTGATAAATCCCAATTTTGTGGTTTATCTTCTGTTGGATTTAGGAAATTTTATCAACTTTTCTCACATTTATTCAATGAAATAGCATAGTTTTGTAAATTTCTCCTAATTTGTGCTTAAGAGTAAAATCATACTTTTTAGGCCTTTAAATTGATAAATTTAATTCACTTTAATTCTATTTGATGCCTTGATATATTTGTTAAGTGATTTCAGGATTAGAAGGCAAGTATTGGATGGAAGAAGTGAAGAGAAAAGCATGCAAAGTGGAGAATTCATGAAGAAATGAGCATTTGGAGAATTGAATCTACGCGCACGTGTCACCCATGCGTACGCGTGAGAAGGACATTTGCAAGGCCACGCGTACGCGTTACCCATGCATATGCATGAGAATGAAATCTGCCAGTGACGTGCATGCGTCGTCCACGCGCACGCGTGACGAGCGGCACGTGAATCACTTAAAGTGAATTTGCTGGGGGTGATTGATTTCTGAGCTTTCCAGGCCCAAATCCAACTCGTTTCTGAGGCTATTTCATGCAGAATTGAAGATTGGACAAAGGCGGAGCAATTAGATTAGCTTAGGATCATGTAGGTTAGTTTTCTAGTGAGAGAAGCTCCCACTTCTCTATAGAATTAGGGTTCTTAGGCCAATTTTCTTCTTAGATCTATGTTTTAATTCTTGTTTTCATCTAGTTTTCCTTGCAGTTTCTTATTCCTATATCTTTATTCTTCTTAGTTTTCTTGTTAATTTCCCTTTTGAGCCTCTTTTTATGTTTATGAATTATTGTTGGATATGGATTTCTTCTCATGCAATTTTATGTTTCCGTATCCTTTTATGTTGATCTTAGTTACTATTGTTGATTTCTTGTTTGTGTTAGTTATGATTTTCATTAATTCTTCCATTTTGTGATATTTACTTTTATTGCACTCTAGGTGTTTGTTAAAATATTTTCTCTAATTTTAGAGTAGTTTTCTTTACCTTTGAACTAAGCTAAGGGAATTGAGTGACCTTGAGTCATTGGGTCTCTTTGAATTGGTGATTTGAGAACCCTATGTGGCCAATTTATTACCATTAACACTAGCCTACTACTAAATCAATTAGTAGCTAAGTTAAGACTTATGGATTGATGTTGATCAAGCCTATTTGATGTACTTCAAGCATTGAAGTAGACATTGTACGTACTTCAACCATAGAAGTAGACTAAATGGGTTGGTCCCTTATAATTATCAATACATGGTTTGTAGACAAGGATGGTGATCTGAATTCCTATGCC
Source organism: Arachis ipaensis (assembly GCF_000816755.2). Lineage (NCBI taxonomy): Eukaryota > Viridiplantae > Streptophyta > Magnoliopsida > Fabales > Fabaceae > Arachis > Arachis ipaensis. Next base: position 84,718,770 of record NC_029793.2, read on the forward strand.
TAGCCAAGAGTTCTTTCCCTTTCTTTTTTAGTTCTTGTTATTTACTTTCTTGTTATTTATTTTTCTTGTCGAATCATCAAATCAAACCCCCTTTTTCCCCTTTATAGCCAATAATTGATCACTTTATTGCAATTCCTTGTGAGACAACCGGAGGTTTGAATACTTCGGTTAGTTTTCATTGGGGTTTGTACTTGTGGCAACCAAATATTAAAATTTGATGTGAGAGTTATTAGTTAGTTTGGAACTATGCTTACAACGAAGAAATTCTATTTTTATTGAGGAATTTCTAGACCAACGATAATTCTCACTTATCACCCACACATCAAATAGTTCCAATTCCATGATGTACTTTTGTGGCTTTTCATTCTTCTTGGGTAAACTCCCAACTCTCTGACACTCATTGCAATTCTTCACCAACTCTCTTGCTTCTTTGAAGATTCTAGGCCAGAAAAATCCACATTGTAGCACCTTAGCAGTAGTTCTCTCTCCTCCAAAATGTCCTCCATAGGCAGATCCATGACATTGCCAAATGACCTCTTGTCTTTCTTCATGTGAGATGCAAGTATGCCATCAATGCATCTTTTGAAGAGGTAAGGCTCATCCCATATAAAGTACTTGGTATCATTGATGAGATTCCTTCTCAAGTGTTTGTTGACTTAGGGGGTAATTCTCCAATAGCTTTGAAATTGGCATGTCTGCAAACTATGGTGCCTCCTTGATCATCATTAATTGCTCATCTGGGAAGCATTCATTAACACAGGCATTGTAGGCTTCATTCTCCTCACATGGGATTCTTGAAAGGTGGTCTGCTACCTTGTTTTCTTCTCCACTTTTGTCTTTGATTTCAATGTTGAACTCCTGGAGTAATAGGATCCATCTGATCAACCTTGGCTTGGACTCTTGCTTAGTTAGCAAGTATTTAAGTACTGCATGGTCAGTAAAGACAACTACTTTAGAACCAATGAGATACGATCTGAATTTGTCAAAAGCAAAGACAATAGCTAAGAGTTCTTTCTCTATGGTGGTGTAGTTCTTTTGTGCTTCATTAAGGACTTTACTGGCATAATATATGACATGCACTAATTTGTCTCTCCTCTGTCCCAATACATCACCAATAGCAAAATCTGATGCATTACACATCAACTCAAAGGGTAGTTCCCCAATTAGTGCTGCTATAATGGGTGCAGAAGAGAGCTTACTCTTAAGCTCCTCAAAAGCCAGCATGCATTCTCTATCAAATATAAAGGGGTACATTAGAGACAAACAAGTTACTCAATGGTTTAGCAATTTTTGAGAAGTCTCTAATGAACCTTCTATAGAAGCCAGCATATCCCAAAAAGCTCCTAACTGCTTTCACATTGCAAGGTGGGTGTAATTTTTCAATCACTTCCATCTTGGCTCTGTCCACTTCTATGCCTTTCTTAGAGATTTTGTGACCAAGGACTATCCCTTCCGTAACCATAAAATGACACTTTTCCTAGTTTAAAATCAGGTTAGTCTCTTGGCATCTCTTTAACACTAAGCCAAGATGGTGTAAGCAATTATGGAAAGAGTCACCAAATACTGAAAAATTGTCCATGAAGACCTCTATAAACTTCTCAATCATGTCAGAAAAAATGGGCAGCATGCATCTTTGGAATGTGGCAGGTGCATTGCACAAGCCAAAGAGCATGCGTCTGTATGCAAAAACACTATATGGACAAGTGAAAGATGTCTTTTCTTGGTCCTTAGGGTCCACTACAATCTGGTTATAGCCTGAATATCCATCCAAGAAATAATAGTACTCATGCCCAGCAAGCCTCTCCAACATTTGATCCATGAAGGGTAGAGGGAAGTGATCCTTCCTTGTGGCTTCATTAAGTTTTCTGTAGTCTATACACATGCGCCATCCGGTGACTGTTCTTGTTGGTATTAGCTCATTCCTTTCATTTGACACAACTGTGATTCCTTCTTTCTTGGGAATTACTTGAACAGAGCTCACCCAATGACTATCTGAAATGGGGTAAATACCCCTGCTTGCCATAGCTTCAGCACTTCCTTTTGCACAACTTCTTTCATTGATGGATTCAATCCTTTTTATGGCTGGATTGTGGGCTTGGCATCCTCCTCAAGAAGGATCTTATGCATGCACATTGAGAGGCTTATTTCTTTCAGGTCAGAGAGAGTGATGAGCGGATAATTTATACGCTTTTTGGCATTGTTTCTACACATTTTTCAGTATAATTTAATTAGTTTTTAGTATATTTTTATTAGTTTTTAATTAAAATTCACATTTCTGGACTTTACTATGAGTTTGTGTGTTTTTCTGTGATTTCAGGTATTTTCTGGTTGAAATTGAGGGACTTGAGCAAAAATCAGATTCAGAGGTTGAAGAAGGACTGCAGATGCTGTTGGATTCTGACCTCCCTGCACTCAAAGTAGATTTTCTGGAGCTACAAAACTCCAAATGGCACGCTCTCAGTTGCGTTGGAAAGTAGACATCCAAGGCTTTCCAGCAATATATAATAGTCCATACTTTGCCCGAGTTTAGATGAAGCAAACTGGCTTTCAACACCAGTTCCATACTGCATTCTGGAGTTAAACGCCAGAAACAGGTTGCAAAGTGGAGTTAAACGCCAGAAACAGGTTACAAACTGGCGTTCAACTCCAAGAGAAGCCTCTACATGTGTAAAGCTCAATGCTCAGCCCAAGCACACACCAAGTGGGCCCCAGAAGTGGATTTCTGCATCATTTACTCATTTCTATAAACCCTAGTAACTAGTTTAGTATAAATAGGACTTTTTACTATTGTATTTACATCTTCAGATTAGATCTTTGATCAGTTTTATGCTATCTTAGACCTTTATGGGGGCTGGCCATTCGGCCATGCCTGGACCTTCATCACTTATGTATTTTTAACGCTAGAGTTTCTACACACCATAGATTAAGGTGTGGAGCTCTACTGTTCCTCATGAATTAATGCAAAGTACTATTGTTTTTCTATTCAATTCAAGCTTATTCCTATTCTAAGATATCCATTTGCATCCAAGAACATGATGAATGTGATGATTATGTGACGCTCATCATCATTCTCACTTATGAACGCGTGCCTGACAAACACTTCCGTTCTACATGCAAACAAGCTAGAATGAATATCTCTTAGATATCTAATACAAAAGACCGAGTCCGAGATATTAGAATCTTCATGGTATAAGTTAGAACCCATGGACAGCCATTCCTGAGATCCGAAAAGTCTAAACCTTGTCTGTGGTATTCCGAGTAGGATTTGGGAAGGGATGGCTGTGACGAGCTTCAAACTCGCGAGTGCTTGGCGTAGTGACAGATGCAAAAGGATAGTAAATCCTATTCCAGAATGATCGAGAATGGACAGATGATTAGCCATGCAGTGACAGCGCATTGGACCATTTTCACAGAGGGGATGGGATGTAGCCATTGACAACGGTGATTCCCTACATAAAGCTTGCCATGGAAAGGAGTAGGAATGATTGGATGAAGATAACAGGAAAGCAGAGGTTCAGGAGGAACGAAAGCACCTCTATACGCTTATCTGAAATTCTCCCCAATGAATTACATAAGTATCTCTATCCCAGTTTATATTTTATTTATGTTTTTATTATCAATTCATCTTAACTATTTGAATCCACCTGACTGAGATTTACAAGGTGACCATAGCTTGCTTCAGGCAGACAATCTCCGTGGGATCGACCCTTACTCACGTAAGGTTTATTACTTGGACGACCCAGTGCACTTGCTGGTTAGTTGTGCGAAGTTGTGATAAAGAGTTGAGATTACAATTGTGCGTACCAAATTGTTAGCGCCATTGATGATCACAATTTCGTACACCAAGTTTTTGGCGCCGTTGTTGGGGATTGTTCGAGTTTGGACAACTGACGGTTCATCTTGTTGCTCAGATTAGGTAATTTTATTTTAATTTTAAGCTTTTTATTTCTTATTTTCGAAAAATACAAAAAAATTTATTCTTTTTCGTTTTTCCAAAATAATTTTCAAAAAATCCAAAAAAAATTAATAAAATCATAAAATTAAAAATAATATTGTGTTTCTTGTTTGAGTCTTGTGTCAAATTTTAAGTTTGGTGTTAATTGCATCCTTTTATTTTTCTTAAAATTTTTTCGAAAACACATGCATTGAGTTTCTTTCTTGTTCTTCATGATCTTCAAGTTGTTCTTGATAAGTCTTCTTGTTTGATGATTAAAATTTCTTGTTTTGTGTCTTTTCTTATTTTTCTTATGCATTCTTGAATTCTTAGTGTCTAAATATTAAAAATTTCTAAGTTTGGTGTCTTGCATGTTTTCTTTTATTAAAAATTTTTTCAAAAATACATACTTGATGTTCATCATGATCTTCAAAGTGTTCTTGGTGTTCATCTTTGCATTCGAAGTGTTCTTGCATGTTTCCTTTGTTTTGATCCAAAATTTTCATGCATTGAGTCTTTTTGATGTTTTTCTCTTTCCTTGTTAAAATTCAAAAATAAAAAAAATTCTTTCTCTTATTTCACTCATAAATTTCGAAAATTTGAGTTGACTTTTTCAAAAATTTTAAAATCTAGTTGTTTCTTATGAGTCAAATCAAATTTTCAATTTAAAAATTTTATCTTTTTCAAATCTTTTTCAAATCAAATCTTTTTCAATTTTTTGTCTTTCATATTTTCGAAAATTTCAAATTAATTTTCAAAATCTTTTTCTTATTTTTATTCCATATTTTCGAATTTAATGCTAACCATTAATGTGATTGATTCAAAAATATTAAGTTTGTTACTTGCTTAATAAGAAAGGTTCAATCCTTAAATTTTAAAATCAAATCTTTTTGTTTCTTGTTAGTCAAGTAATCAACTTTAATTTTCAAAATCAAATCTTTTTAAAATTCTTTTTCAAATCTTTTTCAAAATAAATTTCAATCACATCTTTTTCAAAATTTAATTTCAAAATCTTTTCTAACTTTTTATCTTTTCAAATTTGATTTTCAAATCTTTTTCAATTAACCACTTTACTTTTTGTTTGATTCTTATCTTTTTCAAAACTACCTAACTAACTCCCTCTCTAATTTTCAAAAATCCCTTCCCTCTTTTTCAAATTTCCTTTTTAATTAACTAATTGTTTTAATTTCAATTTAATTTGATTTCAATTTTAATTTTCGAAATTTAACTTTAAATTTTATTTTTATTTTAATTGATTTTCGAAATTCCCTCTCTCTCATCTCCTTCTATTTATTTATTCATCTACTAACACTTCTCTTCCACCCAAAAATTCGAACCCCATCTTCCTCTCTGTGTTCGAGTTTTTCCTCTTCTCCTTCTTACATTCTTCTCTTCTTATACTTGCATAAGGAATCTCTATACTGTGACATAGAGGATTCCATGTTTTCTGTTCTCTTCTTTTTCATATGAGAAGGAACAAGGATAAGAATATTCTTGTTGAAGCTGATCCTGAACCTGAAAGGACTGTGAAGAGGAAGCTAAGGGAAGCTAAAGCCCAACTCTCTGGAGAAAATCTGACAGAAATTTTAGAAAAAGAAGGAGACATGGCCGAAAATAATAACAATGCAAGGAAGATGCTTGGTGACTTTACTGCACCAAATTCCAATTTACATGGAAGAAACATCTTAATTCCTACCATGGGAGCAAACAACTTTGAGCTTAAACCTCAATTAGTTTCTCTGATGCAACAGAACTGCAAGTTCCATGGACTTCCATCAGAAGATCCTTTTCAGTTCTTAACTGAATTCTTGCAGATCTGTGATACTGTTAAGACCAATGGGGTTGATCCCGAGGTCTACAGGCTTATGCTTTTCCCGTTTGCTATAAGAGACAGAGCTAGAATATGGTTGGACTCTCAACCTAAGGATAGCCTGAACTCTTGGGATAAGCTGGTCACGGCTTTCTTAGCCAAGTTCTTTCCTCCTCAAAAGCTTAGTAAGCTTAGAGTGGATGTTCAAACCTTCAGACAAAAGGAAGGTGAATCCCTCTATGAAGCTTGGGAGAGATACAAGGAACTGACCAAAAAGTGTCCATCTGACATGCTTTCAGAATGGACCATCCTGGATATATTCTATGATGGTATGTCTGAATTATCAAAGACGTCATTGGACCATTCTGCAGGTGGATCCATTCACCTAAAGAAAATGCCTGCAGAAGCTCAAGAACTCATTGACATGGTTGCAAATAACCAGTTCATGTACACTTCTGAAAAGAATCCTGTGAGTAATGGGACGCCTATGAGGAAGGGAGTTCTTGAAATTGATGCTCTGAATGCCATATTGGCTCAGAATAAAATATTGACTCAGCAAGTCAATATGATTTCTCAGAGTCTGAATGGAATGCAAGCTACATCCAACAGTACTCAAGAGGCATCTTCTGAAGAAGAAGCTTATGATCCTGAGAACCCTGTTATAGCAGAGATGAATTACATGGGTGAACCTTATGGAAACACCTATAACCCCTCATGGAGAAATCATTCAAATTTCTCATGGAAGGATCAACAAAAGCCTCAACAAGGCTTTAATAATGGTGGAAGAAATAGGTTTAACAATAGTAAACCTTTTCCATTATCCACTCAGCAACAGACAGAGAATTCTGAGCAGAATCCATCTAGCTTGGCAAATATAGTCTCTGATCTATCTAAGGCCACTTTGAGTTTCATGAATGAAACAAGGTCATCCATTAGAAATTTAGAGGCACAAGTGGGCCAGCTGAGTAAAAGAGTCACTGAAATCCCTCCTAGTACTTTCCCAAATAATACAGAAGAGAATCCAAAGAGAGAGTGCAAGGCCATAGATTTAACCATCATGGCCGAACCTACAAGGGAGGGAGAGGACATGAATCCCAGTGAGGAAGACCTCCTGGGACGCTCAGTGATCAATAAGGAGTTCCTCAATGAGGACCTAAAGGAATTTGAGGCTCATCTAGAGACCATAGAGATTCCATTGAACCTCTTTCTGCCCTTCATGAGCTCTGATAAGTACTCTTCTTCTGAAGAGAATGAAGACATTACTGAAGAGCAAGTTGCCAAGTACATTGGTGCAATCATGAAGCTGAATGTCAAATTATTTGGTAATGAGACTTGGGAAGATGAACCTCTCTTGCTCACCAATGAACTGATTGTATTGGATAGGCAGAAATTACCTCAAAAGAAATAAGATCCTGGTAAATTCCTAATTCCCTGTAACATAGGCACCATGAACTTTGAGAAAGCTCTATGTGACCTGGGGTCAGGAATAAACTTAATGCCACTCTCTGTAATGGAGAAACATGGGATCTTTGAGGTGCAAGATGCAAGTAAAGCCAAGCCCAAATAAAGAAAGGAACTGCTTCAAACTCAAGATCCAAAGGCCCAAGACTTGAAGAGCAAACTAGAAGCTAAGAAGAGTAGTATATATAGGAGTAGCTTTGAATTGAAAGGGAGTTCTGAAAGTTGGGAAAAAGAGAATTACTCTCTGTATTTTACTTTTCTCTGCAATTTCTAGTTCTATGATGGCAGAGTCAATCAAAGCCCCCACAGTCAAACTCTAAGTTTGGTGTTGGGAGGCCACAACCAAACTCTAAGTTTGGTGTTGAACCCCCACATTCAAACTCTAAGTTTGGTGTTGGGAGGTTCCAACCTTGCTCTGATTATCTATGAGGCTCCAGGGGAGCTCACTGTCAAGCTATTGACATTAAAGAAGCGCTTGTTAGGAGGCAACCCAATGTTATTTAATCATATCTATTTTATTTTCTCTTTGTTATTTCATGTTTTATTAGGTTGATGATCATGTGGAGTCACAAAAACTACTGAAAAATAAAAATAAAATGAAAAAAACAGCATTGAAAATAGTACACCCTGGAGGAGAACAGTTTGGCATTTAAACGCCAGAAACAAGCATCTGTCTGGCGTTTAACGCCAGAAACAGGCTACATTTGGGCGTTTAACACCAGAAACAGGCAGCAGCCTGGCGTTAAACACCAGAATTGCACAGCAAGGGTGTTTTACACGCCTAATTGGAACAGGGATGTTAAGTCCTTGGCCCACTGGATCTGTGGACCCCACAGGATTGATACACACAAAACTTGTCTCTCAACAAATTTTCTTCGGCAAGTGTGTGATGCTAGGGCATCTTGGCCAGTTTCACTGACCTTTTCTTTACTGTTTTTAGGGTAGTTTCATGCATTTCTTTAGGAAATAAGCTAGTTTTGGGTAGATATTCACCTACACCTTGATTCAAGCATACATTGTGCATTTTACATTATTTCATGAGGATTTTGCATGAATTTAGTGACAAATTATATGCTGCATTACCCATGACTTGGACTAGAACTTTGATGCACTCTGTTGCTTAATTTTTCGGTACACTTGCCGAAAGGAGATTTGTTGAGAGACAAGTTTTCCGTGCATCAAGTTTATGGCGCCGTTGCCGGGGATTGATTGTGCATCAACAATGATTAAATTGGAAGATCACTAGATTGAGCATTTTTATTTCTGTGAATTTCATTTTCTGTTTGAGTAATTTACTTTTTGTTTTCGTTAAACTTCTTCCCTTCCCCCTCTACTCTGTTGTTTTACTTTGTTATTTTTAATTCTGTTTACTAACCCACTAACTGTTCGATATATTGCATCACCCACAACTAACAGTAATTCTGACACAAATACTTTCAGCACCTATCTTTTCTAATGGTGTTCACCCTAATGCCTATAGACTGCTCCTATTTCCATTCTCACTTAGGGACAAAGCAGCCAAGTGGCTGGAATCCTTCCCAAGGGAAAGCTTGACAACTTGGGAAGACGTGGTGAACAAATTTTTAGCAAGATTTTACCCTCCTTAACGAATCAATAGGCTGAGAACTGAGGTTCAAACTTTCAGGCAACAAGATGGTGAGACTCTATATGAAGCATGGGAGAGGTTCAAGGACTTAACAAGGAGGTGTCCACCTGACATGTTCAACGAATGGGTGCAGCTGCACATTTTCTATGAAGGACTCTCTTATGAGTCAAAGAAGGCCGTAGACCATTCATCCAGAGGATCTTTGAACAAGAAGAAGACTATTGAGGGAGCCATAGATGTTATTGAAACAGTAGCAGAGAACGACTACTTCTATGCTTCCGAAAGAGGGAACACAAGAGGAGTAATGGAGCTAAACAATATAGATGCTCTGTTGGCCCAAAACAAGCTCATTACCCAGCAGCTGGCTGACCTCACCAAGAAGATGGAGATGAACCAAGTACCAGCAATCTCCACTTCATCAACAACCCAAGAAGGAGTGAATGAAGAAGCAGAGGGGAGTTAGGAGCAAGCCAACTACATTGGGAATTCACCAAGAAAAAACTATGATCCATACTCCAAGACCTACAACCCTGGATGGAGAAACCACCCAAACTTTGGGTGGGGAAGTGAGCAAAATCAAAACCAAGACCAGAGATGTTACAACTCCAACAACAATACTTCTCCACACGCCTATCAAAACCAAAACAGCATATCTGCTCTGAATCACCCATCAATTGATGACAAGCTCTCTAAGATCGAAACCTTAATTGAAGGAGTATGCAAAGACATTCGAAGCAGTAAAGCATTCAGAGAGGAAGTGCAGTCAAACATGCACAATCAAAATACTGCCATCAAGAAACTGGAGACACAAATTAGCTATTTGTTTAAGCAGCTTCCTAACCACAACTTTTGCTATGATGCCTATTCAAGCAAAAGGGAGGAGTGTCAAGCTATCACACTTAGGAGTGGGAAGGAACTGAAGGAACGTCCCTAAAAACCACAAGAAGAAGGCTCAAATGAAAAGGGAGAAGAGCAAGATGGAGTTCAACCTCCCACGCCAAGTCTGCAGAAAGAAAAAGGGATACCACAACTGAATATCTCAAGAGCTCCATATCCCCAGCAATTGAAGAAAAGGGAAGATGACAACCAGTTCTTGAGATTTTTGGAAATCTTCAAGAAGCTACAAATCAACATACCCTTTGCTGAAGCCATAGAACAAATGCCACTCTATGCCAAGTTTTTGAAGGAGCTAATGACTAAGAAGAGAAGCTAGAAGAACAATGAGACTGTGATATTAACCGAAGAGTGCAGTGCTATCATTCAACATAAACTACCGCAGAAACTGAAGGATCCTGGGAGTTTTCAGATCCCTTGTATTATAGGAGAAATCACAGTGGAAAAGGCTCTTTGTGACTTAGGGGCCAGCATCAATTTGATGTCAGTAGCTATGATGAGAAAGATGAAAATTGAGGAGGCTAAACCAACAAAAATGGCCCTACAACTGGCAGACCGATCGTTCAAATTCTCTCATGGGATAGTAGAGGATTTGCTGGTAAAAGTGGGAGATTTCATATTTCCAGCAGATTTTGTGGTGCTGGACATGCAGGAGGACGCCAAGACCTCCATCATCTTGGGAAGGCCATTCTTGGCCACTGCTGGAGCTGTCATTGATGTTCAGAAGGGTGACCTCACCCTGAGATTACACAAAGAAAAGATGACATTCAATGTGTTCAAGGCCATGAGTTACCCACCCGAACAATTGGGGGAATGCATGAGGTTAGATGCACTTGAGGATGAAGTGCAGGAGAATTTTGAAGAAGAAGAACCTGAAGAGGACGAGAGATTGGTGGAGGAAGAATCTGAATCAAGTGAAGAGGTGGCCACAGCAGAAATACCTATACCAGATGCACCAAAGAAAGGGAACGAAAAGTTAGAAGCACCCAAACTTGAACTCAAAGTACTGCCACCCACTCTCAAATATGCATATCTAGGAGAAAATGAAAACTACCCAGTAATCATAAATTCATCCCTCAGTCAAGATCAAGAGGACGAGCTACTCAAGGTGCTGTGGGAGCATAAGGATGCCATTGGATGGACCCTTGCTGACTTGAAGGGAATCAGTTCAGCCATATGCATTTGGTATTGAAAAGATGCCAAGAGACCAATTTGGTCTTGAACTGGGAAAAATGCCACTTCATGGTGACAGGAGGAATAGTCCTTGGTCATAAGGTCTCTCACCAAGGCATTGAGGTTGATAGAGCTAAAGTAGAACTTATTGAAAAATTACCCCCACCCAGTGATGTCAAGGCAATTAGGAGTTTTTTAGGGCATGCTGGTTTTTACAGAAGGTTCATTAAATATTTTTCAAAGATAGCCAAGCCCTTAAGCAATCTCCTTATATCTGATACACCATTTATCTTTGATGAAACATGCATGCTAGCATTTTCACATTTGAAAATGAGGTTATCCTCTACTCCTATCATCTCCCCACCTGATTGGAACTTACCATTTGAATTGATGTGTGATGCATCTGATTTTGCAGTTGGGGCAGTGTTAGGACAAAGGAAAGATAACTTAGTTCGTGTGATATACTATGCTAGCAAAGTCCTTAATGAAACTCAAAGAAATTATACCACAACTAAAAAGGAGTTGCTAGCAATAGTTTTTGCTTTTGACAAATTTAGATCATACCTCATTGGTGCTAAAGTGATTGTCTTTACAGATCACACAGCACTTAAATATTTGTTTGCCAAGCAAGAATCAAAGCCAAGACTAATAAGGTGGATCTTACTGTTGCAGAAATTTGATATTGAAATCAGAGACAAGAAAGGAGTGGAGAACAAGGTGGCAGATCACCTATCCAGAATCCCTCATGATCAAGGTGGAGGAAATGATACAAATGTGAACGAGCTCTTCCCAGATGAGCAGTTGATGACAGTTCAAAAAGCACCATGGTTTGCAGATATTGCAAATTTCAAGGCAACTGGGGCATTACCTCCAGGGATCAATAAACATCAAAAAAGGAAGCTCATGAATGATGCAAAATACTTTGTCTGGGATGAGCCATATCTCTTCAAGAAATGTTCAGATGGAATCCTTAGAAGATGTATTTCGGAAGAAGAAGGAAGAGAAGTCCTGTGGAATTGCCACAGTTCATGTTATGGTGGGCACTTTGGAGGGGACAGAACTGCCGCAAAGGTGTTACAAAGCGGATTCTTTTGGCCCACCCTTTTCAAGGATGCCAAAGAACTAGTAAAAAGCTACAATGAATGCCAAAGATCTGGAAACCTGCCCAAAAGAAATGCCATGCCACAAAATTTCATCTTGGAACTGGAACTGTTTGATGTGTGGGGAATAGATTTCATGGGACCATTCCCAACCTCATATGCAAACAAGTACATCCTGGTAGCAGTGGATTATGTTTCCAAGTGGGTAGAGGCTATTGCAACCCTAACTAATGATAACAAGGTAGTCATGAACTTCCTCAGGAAAAATATCTTTAGCCGGTTTGGAGTCCCAAGATGCCTCATTAGTGACGGAGGGAGCCACTTTTGTAACAAACCACTAGAAGCTATCCTCCTACGATATGGGGTAAAACACAAAGTAGCCACACCTTACCATCCTCAAACAAGTGGGCAAACTGAGATATCCAACAGAGAGCTAAAGAGGATCCTGGAAAAGACTGTGGGTGCATCTAGAAAGGATTGGTCGAAGAAGCTGGATGATGCTCTTTGGGCATACAGAACAGTATTCAAAACTCCACTTGGAATGTCTCCATATCAACTGGTCTATGGGAAGGTTTGTCATTTACCACTGGAGCTGGAGCACAAAACTCTCTGGGCTATCAAGATACTAAATTTTGACAGCATTGCTGCTGGTGCAAAAAGGATCTTGCAGCTGCAAGAGATGGAGGAATTCAGGTCACAAGCCTATGAAAACACTAAGATGTATAAAGAAAAGGCAAAGAGAAAACATGACATGCATCTTGCGCCCAGAAGTTTTGAAAAGGGGCAGCAAGTACTCCTTTACAATTCTAAATTAAGGCTGTTCCCAGGAAAACTCAAGTCAAGGTGGTCCGGACCTTTCATGGTTACGAAAGTTTCACCATATGGCCACATCAAAATCACGGATGAAGGTTCAGAGAGGAATTTTACAGTGAATGGACAAAGACTCAAGCATTATCTGGGCAACATGGGGGAAAGTCCCAGAGTAAAGTACCATCTCAAGTAATTAAGGACTCGTCGAGCTAGCGACGATAAAAGAGCGCTCTGTTGGGAGGCAACCCAACCTCAGGTAGTTTGACTTTCATCTTTATTTCAATAAAAAAATTTCACAAGTCGTTTCTCCTGTATTGCAAGGAGCTAAGTTTGGTGTTCCACACCAGAACAATCCAAGAGTGATGGTATAATTCTAAGTTTGGTGTTCCACCAAAGGACATTGGTTAGAATTACACTCCACTCCAGAGGAACATTGCTATCTCCATCCAATCAAGAGAAACCACTTAGATGTAGTTAGACTATAGGTTATCATTGCTTTGTTGACAACAAGATATGGGGTTCTCTGCATATGTGTGATGTTTGGACTGGGCAAGGAACTAAGTTTGGTGTTCACACATCAAATTGAGTTCAAAAAGCACCAGCATACATGCAAGCTAACTATGTCTCAAGTGCTTTGGGAACAAGCAACTTCCAGTAACCTTGCAGAAACCTTATGAGGAAATGGTGCACCTCAACCCAAAGAAGCTAGGCAGTAAAAACTAGGATGATTACAAAGAGAGAGGGCAACCAGAAATCATCACCCAAAGGTTGTATTGTTACTTAATTCCATTGTATTCAGAATTGTTGAAAGTTGGAAGTCCGAATGCACTTTTGATTTGTAGTTACTCGTAGTTGAACCCTTTTTAAATTCTGTCTTTTAAGTTCTGAATAGGTCTATGTGTGCTAGTCTTTATGTCACTGCATCCTCCTTAACTTACTTGTAAGCTTGTCCATTTTAAATCAAATGAAGAAGAGAATGTTTATGTTTTTTTTAAAAAGACCAGAGTAGAGTTCATAATGTGGAAGTGCATTCATGAATCTTTGGGGTAGTCATAAGTTAGCTAAGTTGGTTCAACCACAAGGCTAGGAGGACAACTATCTATCCTGAATACTTGACTTTGGATCTACCCATGAGACTAAGTTAATAACAAGATCCTAAAAAGAGAAAAGGGAAAGAATAATGGAAGTGAAAAAAACAAAAGAAAAAGAGTAAGCAATAAGGCTAGGCACCAATGGTTTGGACCTTGAGACAAGTGTCTGTGGTGCTCCTGTGTGAGGGATCTACTTGGATGAATAAGCTCTCAGGGGTGCTTTATCACTTGGTAACTTGGGTTAACTAACCCGGGATTATCAGCTGAAAATCCATTATCAAGAGTAACCCTCACTACAGAACATTTAGTAACCCAAAGAGGTGCTGGACACCAAGGTCTCAAGAAAAGAAAATAAATAAACTATATGCCTGTGGTGTGTATGCATGGGGGAGAGACTTGAGGGAGTAAGTCCTTAGGGGTGCTTCAACACCTAGCACCTTGAACCAACTGGTTCGGGAGTGTTGGCGGAAAGCTTATCTTAAAGAGTTGCCCCCTTACAGAGCACTTAGCCTAAATAACACAAATTAGTCACTAACGTTGGAAGCAACCACACAACCCCCCAAGGAGCCACGTTAACCTCCAGGTTAACTTAGTTAACGTGGAAGCTAACGATGAGGAATGAATGATGAGCCAACGTTAGTGACACTCAACATTGTCACTAACGTTGGGATGGCTAAGAATGGCCACGTTAGAAGCCACGTTAACCTAGTTAACGTGGACTCTAACGTGAGATCTAGGGGCACATTGGAACGTTAGTGAAAATGTAAAGTGTCACTAACATTCTCGAAGTTTGGCAAGGCCACGTTAGAAGCCACGTTAACCTAGTTAACGTGGGCTTTAACGTGAAGCAAATAGGGGCACACTGGAACGTTAGTGACAATGTTGAGTGTCACTAACATTCTCGAAGTTTGGCAAGGCTACGTTAGAAGCCACGTTAACCTAGTTAACGTGGGCTCTAACGTGAGGCAAAGGGGTACATTGGAACGTTAGTGAAAATGTTGAGTGTCACTAACGTTCTCGAGCTTATACTTTCACTAAATGTTAACACCCCTAACGCCCTGAGCTAAAGTCTCTGCCCACTTAGCACTTTCTCTCTGCAAGTAAAGCCAAGCCCAAATGAAGAAAAGAACTGCTTCAAACTCAAGATCTAAAGGCCCAAGACTTGAAGAGCAAACTAGAAGCTAAGAAGAGTAGTTTATATAGGAGTAGCTTTGAATTGAAAGGGAGTTCTGAAAGTTGGAAAAAGAGAATTATTCTCTGTATTTTACTTTTCTCTGCAATTTCTAGCTCTATGATGTATTCTCCATCTTTATTTTTATTTTCAAGAGCTATGAACAACTAAACCCCTTTCATTGGGTTAGGGAGCTCTGTTTTAATTTGATGGATCAATACTAATTTTCATTATTCTTCTTCTATCTTTTCTCTTGATTTCACTTGAAAGCTTTCGATCTTCATCCCATTGAGTAGTTATCTTGGAAGAGAAGCTATTCAAACTTGGATCTCTTTCGAACCTTGAAAGAGGAATGAAGAGATCAAGCTAGAAATGCTTTCTCATGCTGGACCAAATTGGGTTTGGATGGGTATGTGACTATAACCCTCTCAATACTTGATTTGGGAAATGCATGTGGTATAATCAGTGACCATACTTCATCTCTTCTCATGAGCAATTGACCAAGGAATTGGCTATTGATCAAGATTTGAGAGATTAAATTGCAAGAAATTGTAATTCAATCAATTAAGATTGCAAAGGAGATCAATGAGTGCATTGATTAAGGAAGCGATGAAAATGAACTTGATCCGGAGAATTGCAACATCTCCTAAGCCCAATGAACTCCCCATCTCTGATCTTACCCATTCTCTTTAATTTCTGCCATTTACTTTTATGAGCAAATCCCCCATTCCCATTTACAATTCTGCAATTTATTTTCAGTCATTTACTTCCAGTCTTTTAATTCTAGCATTTACTTTTCTGTTATTTACATTCCTGCCATTTTATTTTCTGCAACTCTCAACCCAAATTCTCGATTCGCTCAACTAGAACATTCTTCTAATTAAGGTTGCTTGATCAATCAATCCCTATGGGATTCGACCTCACTCTATTGTGAGTTTTTACTTGACGACAAATTCGGTACACTTGCCGAAAGGAGATTTGTTGAGAGATAAGTTTTCCGTGCATCAGTGTACCGAATTTGTCGTCAAGTAAAAACTCACAATAGAGTGAGGTCAAATCCCACAGAGATTGATTGATCAAGCAACTTTAATTAGAGAAATGTTCTAGTTGAGCGAACTAGAATTTGATTTGAGATTTGTAGAAAATTAAATGGCGGGAAAGTAAATAGCAGAAACAGTAAATGCTAGAAATAAAGAGCTGAATGTAAATGGCGGAAAGTAAAGTGCAGAATCTTAAACGGGAATGGGGCAATTGCTCATAAAAGTAAATGGCAGAAATTAAAGAGAATGGGTAAGATCAGAAATGGGGAGTTCATTGGGCTCAGGAGATGTTGCATTCTCCGGATCAAGTTCATTTTCA
The DNA here is from genome assembly GCF_000816755.2 of Arachis ipaensis. NCBI lineage: Eukaryota > Viridiplantae > Streptophyta > Magnoliopsida > Fabales > Fabaceae > Arachis > Arachis ipaensis. The sequence continues at coordinate 84,735,179 of NC_029793.2, forward strand.
TCTCTTCCTCAATCAATGCATTCATTGATCTCCTTGGCAATCTTAAGTGATCGAATTCCAATTTCTTGGTAATTCAATCTCTCAAATCTTAATCAATAGCCAATTCCTTGGTCAATTGCTCATGAGAAGAGATGAAGTATGGTCACTGATTATACCACATGCATTTCCCAAATCAAGTGTTGGTAGGATTATAGTCACATATCCATCCAAACCCAATTTGGTCCAGCATGAGAAAGCATTTCTAGCATGATCTCTTCATTCCTCTTTCAAGGTTCAGAATTGATCCAAGTATGAATAGCTTTTTTTCCAAGATAACTACCTAATTGGATGAAGATCGAAAGCTTTCTAGTAAAATCAAGAGAAAAGATAGAAGAAGGAGAATGAAAACTAATATTGATCCATCAAATTACAACAGAGCTCCCTAACCCAATGAAAGGGGTTTAGTTGTTCATAGCTCTGAAAAATGACAACCAAGATGGAGAATACATGATGAAAGTAAAACTAGAAGTGCAGAGAAAGTAAAATACAGAGAGTAGTTCTATCACTCCTATATAAACCCCCCACTCCTTCTTCATTTTCACACAACACAACCCTCTCTTCTTCTCCTTGGCCGAATACATCTTCCCCCATCTCCTCCATTTTCTTTTTCTTCTACTACTTTCTTTCTTCTTTTGCTCGGGGACGAGCAAATATTTTATGTTTGGTGTGGTAAAAGCATAGCCTTTTGTTTTTCCATAACCATTTATGGCACCTAAGACCAGAGAAACCTCTAGAAAGAGGAAAGGAAAGGCAATTGCTTCCACCTCTGAGTCATGGGAGATGGAGAGATTCATCTCAAAGGTCCATCAAGACCACTTCTATAAAGTTGTGGCCAAGAAGAAAGTGATCCCTGAGGTTCCTTTCAAGCTCAAAAAGAATGAGTATCCGGAGATCTGACCTGAGATCCAAAGGAGAGGTTGGGAAGTTCTCACCAACCCCATTCAACAAGTCGGGATCCTAATGGTTCAAGAGTTCTATGCAAATGCATGGATCACTAGGAACCATGATCAAAGTGTGAACCCGAATCCAAAGCATTGGCTCACCATGGTTCGGGGGAAATACTTAGATTTTAGTTCGGAAAATGTAAGGCTGGCGTTCAACTTGCCAATGATGGAAGAGAACGCATGCCTGTACACAAGAAGGGTCAACTTTGATCAAAGGTTGGACCAAGTCCTCATAGACATATGTGAGGAAGGAGCTCAATGGAAAATTGACTCAAGAGGCAAGCCGGTTCAATTAAGAAGGCATGACCTCAAACCAGTGGCTAGGGGATGGCTAGAGTTCATTCAACGCTCAATCATTCCTACTAGTAACCGGTCTGAAGTTACTATAGACCGGGCCATCATGATCCATAGTATCATGATTGGAGAAGAGGTGGAAGTTCATGAGATTATACCTCAAGAACTCTACAAGGTGGCTGACAAGTCCTCCACTTGGGTAAGGTTAGCCTTTCCTCACCTCATTTGCCACCTCTGTAATTCGGCTGGAATTAACATAGAGGGAGACATCCTCATTGAAGAGGACAAGCCCATCACTAAGAAAAGGATGGAGCAAATAAGAGATCATGGACCTCAACATGAGCATGAGGAAATTCCTCACCATGAAATCCCTGAGATGCCTCAGGGGATGCACTTTCCTCCACAGAATTATTGGGAGCAAATCAACAATTCCCTAGGAGAATTAAGTTCCAACATGGGACAACTAAGGGTGGAGCACCAAGAGCACTCCATCATCCTCCATGAAATTAGAGAAGATCAAAGAGCTATGAGGGAGGAGCAAGAAAGACAAGGAAGAGACATAGAGGAGCTCAAGAGCACCATTGGTTCTTCAAGGAGAGGAAGACGCCATCCTCACTAAGGTGGACTCATTCCTTAATCTCCTTGTCTATTTATTTTCTGTTTTTCGGTTTTTGAGCCTTATGTGTTATTTATGTTTGTGTCTTTACTACATGATCATTAGTGTTTAAGTGTCTATGCCTTAAAGTTATGAATATGAATCCATCATCTCTCTTGAATGAAAAATGTTTTAATTACAAAAGAACAAGAAGTACATGGTTTCGAATTCATCCTTGAAACTAGTTTAATTATTTTGATGTGGTGACAATACTTTTTGTTTTCTGAATGAATGCTTGAACAATGTATGTCTTTTAAAGTTGATGTTTATGAATGTTAAATATGTTGGCTCTTGAAGAATAAGGAAAAAGGAGACATGTTATTTGATAATCTGAAAAATCATAAAAATGATTCTTGAAGCAAGAAAAAGCAGTGAATACAAAAAAATGCGAAAAAAAAGAGAAAAAGAAAAAGAAAAAGCAAGCAGAAAAAGCCAAAAGCTCTTTAAACCAAAAGGCAAGAGCAAAAAGCCAATAGCCCTTAAAACCAAAAGGCAAGGGTAAATAAAAAGGATCTAAGGCTTTGAGCATCAGTGGATAAGAGGGCCTAAAGAAATAAAATCCTGGCCTAAGCGGCTAAACCAAGCTGTCCCTAACCATGTGCTTGTGGCGTGAAGGTGTCAAGTGAAAACTTGAGACTGAGCGGTTAAAGTCGAGGTCGAAAGCAAAAACAGAGTGTGCTTAAGAACCCTAGACACCTCTAATTGGGGACTTTAGCAAAGCTGAGTCACAATATGAAAAGGTTCATCCAGTTATGTGTCTGTGGCATTTACGTATCCAGTGGTAATATTGGAAAACAAAGTGCTTAGGGCCACGGCCAAGACTCATAAAGTAGCTATGTTCAAGAATCAACATACTGAACTAGGAGAATCAGTAACACTATCTGAATTCTAAGTTCCTATAGATGCCAATCATTCTGAACTTCAATGGATAAAGTGAGATGCCAAAACTATTCAAGAGGCAAAAAGCTACAAGTCCCGCTCATCTGATTGGAGCTAAGTTTCATTGATATTTTAGAATTTATAGTATATTTTCTTCTTTTTATCCTATTTGATTTTCATTTGCTTGGGGACAAGCAACAATTTAAGTTTGGTGTTGTGATGAGTGGATAATTTATACGCTTTTTGACATTGTCTCTACACAGTTTTCAGTATAATTTAATTAGTTTTTAGTATATTTTTATTAGTTTTTAATTAAAATTTACATTTCTGGACTTTACTATGAGTTTGTGTGTTTTTCATGATTTCAGGTATTTTCTAGCTGAAATTGAGGGACTTGAGCAAAAATCAGATTCAGAGGTTGAAGAAGGACTGCAGATGCTGTTGGATTCTGACCTCTCTGCACTCAAAGTGGATTTTCTGGAGCTACAGAACTCCAAATGGCGCGCTCTCAATTGCGTTGGAAAGTAGACATCCAGGGCTTTTCAGCAATATATAATAGTCCATACTTTTCCCGAGTTTAGACGACGCAAACTGGCGTTCAACGCCAGTTCCATGCTGCGTTCTAGAGTTAAACGCTAGAAACAGGTTGCAAAGTGTAGTTAAACGCCAGAAATAGGTTAAAAACTGGCGTTCAACTCCAAGAGAAGCCTCTACACGTGTAAAGCTCAATGCTCAGCCCAAGCACACACCAAGTAGGCCCCAGAAGTGGATTTCTGCATCATTTACTCGTTTCTGTAAACCCTAGTAACTAGTTTAGTATAAATAGGACTTTTTACTATTGTATTTACATCTTCGGATCATATCTTTGATCAGTTTTATGCTATCTTAGAACTTTATGGGGGCTGGCCATTCGGCCATGCCTGGACCTTCATCACTTATGTATTTTCAACGGTAGAGTTTCTACACACCATAGATTAAGGTGTGGAGCTCTGCTGTTCCTCATGAATTAATGCAAAGTACTATTGTTTTTCTATTCAATTCAAGCTTATTCCTATTTTAAGATATCCATTCGCACCCAGGAACATGATGAATGTGATGATTATGTAACGCTCATCATCATTCTCACTTATGAACGCGTGCCTGACAAACACTTCCGTTCTACAAGCAAACAAGCTAGAATGAATATCTCTTAGATATCTAATACAGAGGACCGAGTCCGAGATATTAGAATCTTCGTGGTATAAGTTAGAACCCATGGACGGCCATTCCTGAGATCCAGAAAGTCTAAACCTTGTTTGTGGTATTCCGAGTAGGATTTGGGAAGGGATAGCTGTGACGAGCTTCAAACTCGCGAGTGCTGGGCATAGTGACAGACGCAAAAGGATAGTAAATCCTATTCCAGTATGATCAAGAACTGACAGATGATTAGCCATGCAGTGACAGCGCATTGGACCATTTTCACAGAGAGGATGGGATGTAGGCATTGACAACGGTAATGCCCTACATAAAGCTTGCCATGGAAAGGAGGAACGAAAGCACCTCTATACATTTATCTGAAATTCTCACCAATGAATTACATAAGTATCTCTATCCCAGTTTATATTTTATTTATGTTTTTATTATCAATTCACCATAACCATTTGAATCCGCCTGACTGAGATTTACAAGGTGACCATAGCTTGCTTCAGGCCGACAATCTCCGTGGGATCGACCCTTACTCACGTAAGGTTTATTACTTGGATGACCCAGTGCACTTGCTGGTTAGTTGTGCGAAGTTGTGATAAAGAGTTGAGATTACAATTGTGCGTACCAAGTTGTTGGCGCCATTGATGATCACAATTTCGTGCACTAGAGAGTCCACCCAATGGCATCCTTATGTTGTTTCAGCACCTTAATTAGCTCCTCCTCTTGTTCCTTACTCAGGGTTGAGTTGATGATCACTGGGTAAGTATCATTAACCCCCAAGTAAACATACTTTAGGTTAGGAGGTAGTGCCTTTAATTCCAGCTTGGGTGCTTCATCTTTCTCTTCTTTTGCTTTGTCTAACATGATTGGGATGTCCATGCTTTCTTGTGAAATTTCACTGCATGTTTGTTGCTCTTCCTCCATTACTTATTCAAGCTTGTCTTCTTCTAAGACCCCTTGGACCAGTGATTCCATTGCATCCACCATCATACACTCTCCAATAGACTCTTTTGGTAACTCATAGTAGTGAACACATTGAACTCTATCTTTTCCTCCTGAAGCCTGAGGACTAATTCTCCTTTTTGTACATCAATAATGGCTCCAGTTGTTGCCAAAAATGGTCTCCCTAGTATGATTGATGTATTGGCTTCTTCTTTCATGTCAAGTACCACAAAATCTGCTGGGAAGATGAAGTCATCCACCTTGACTAACAAGTCCTCCACTACTCCATGGGGGAACTTGAATGTTCTGTCTGCTAGCTGGAGAGCCATTCTTGTTTGTTTGGCTTCTTCAATCATCATTCTCTTTATCATGGATAAGGACATTAGGTTGATACTTGCTCCCAGGTCACATAGTGCCTTTATAATGCTGATGCCTCTAAAGAACGAATGATTGACGGTTTAGAATTTAGAATAAATTCCCGTTGCAAGTATAGTTTCTAAACCAAGCAATCATCCTTTCTTACAAACGTTTTGGTTGTCACAAGTAACAAACCCAATAAAATTTATAAACCAAAGTATTCAAACCTCGGGTCGTCTTCTCAAGGAATTGCAGGGAGGTGCTCTTATTATTAGTTATGGAAAACAGTGTTTTTGGGTTTTGAAAGGTTTGAACAAGGAAAATAAGTTGCAAGAATTAATAAATTAATATCTAATAAAACTCTTGGCAATGTATGAAAATTCAGAAGTCCTATCCTAGTTATCCTTATGAGAATTGAGTTTAATTCCACTTAGTTAACCTTTACGAAAGCAAGGGAAAGTCAAGTGGACTAATTAGTTAGATCCCCAAGTCCTAGCCAACTCCTAAGGAAAGACTAGAGTTAGTGGAATTCAATTCAATTAGCAAAAATAACAATAAACAATCACGATAAGTTTGATAACTCAAGAGCCTCCAGTTAATCAATTAAAGCCAAGAATATAAAAAGCTAAATAAGAATCATAAATCTGAAATACCTCAATTTATATCAAATAAAGAAAATCCAAACATGAATAGTTCATAAGCCAATTTGGCAACATAAGTAATTAAATAAAAGCATTAAGGTATCTGAAAGTAAAAGAGAAATATAAAGTAAAAGGAATATTGAACCTGAGAGGAAGTTGAAATAATAAGTTGAAATAATAAGAAATCCTAATTCCCTTAAGAAGAATTCTAATCCTAAAACCTAAGAGAGAGGAGAGAACCTCTCTCTCTAAAAACTACATCTAAACTATGAAAAGTGAATAATCGAATCCCTCATGAATGGATGCATTCTCCCACTTTATAACCTCTAATCTGTATTTTCTGGTCTTGGATATGGGCCAAAAGGGCTTCAGAAGTCGCTGGGGGCCTTTTTTGCAGTTTCTGGTGTCTGGCGTCTGTCACGCGTCCGCATAGGTCACGCAGTCGCGTCATCTGGGAGTTTTCCTTATCACGCGTTCGCTTCGCTCACGCATACGCGTCATTTGCGTTCTGCTCAAGGCACACGTCCGCGTCAGTCACGCGTCCGCGTCGCTGCCTTTTTGCGCTAGGCACGCAGCCACTTTGTCCATGCATTCGCGTCACTGCCCTTTTCTTCAAAACTGCATTTTTGTGCTTTCCTTCCATTCTTGTATGTTTCCTTTCCATCCTTTAAGTCATTCCTGCCCTATAAAGCCTGAAAGCACTCAACACACAAATCACGGCATCGAATGGTAATAAAGGATGATTAATTTTAATATTTCTAAAGCATAGGAAATATGTTTTTCACATATATCACATAATAAGGAAGGGAAAGTAAAACCATGCAAATTACATGAATAAGTGGGTGAAGGATTGAATAAATCACTTAAATTGAGCACAAAATACATCATAAAATATGGGTTTATCAACCTCCCCACACTTAAACAATAGCATGTCCTCATGCTAAATCCAAGAGAAAGGGTAAAGTTAGAATGGGGGAACCTCATGCAATGCATTCTATTCTAAATGCAAACTATCTAAATGAGTTATGCAATTCTAGTTATTATTCACTTGTATATAAAGCTAACATGTAGTTAAATTAATTCATATCCTCAAGGAATCATATATGCATAGCCAAACCCTAGATAATGTTAAAGCACTTTTACAATTGAGATGGGTGAAAGTATTTCACAAACTTGCAAGATAATTAACAATTAAGCAGAGATATATGGTGATGAGCTATTGAACCCTCACTGGATTTTGTGTTTACTCTCTAGTCACTCAATGTTTATTGGGTCAATCACTCTATTCTTTTTCTATCCTTGCTTTCTAAAACTTTGTTCTTCATCTAACCAATCAACAATTATGGAATACAGACATACAAAAATCATGAGGTCTTTTTCAAGGTTGTAATGGGGCCAAGGTAAAGGTAAAGGCATATGTATAAGGCTAAGTGAGCTAATAAGTGAATCCTTGATTAGTCTAAGATCTCACCTAACATACATACTTTATATAGTTTTAAAGTTCCTTTATCTATTGACCCAAATTTTCCCACTTTGTATTGCAAGATCATGTATTAATTTTAATTTTGAAATTTTGCCCCATGTGCATTGATTTTTATTTTGCAATTGGGGAATTTTTGTATCCCCTTATTTAAATACTGAAAATTAATTTTTTCTTTCATCAATGCACATGGTAATTCAATTGTTTTGATTTCTCATGAGCATGCTTCCCAATATTTTGTTTTTGAAACAACTTATTCTTTTTAAATTCTTACTTTGTTTCTATCATCCCATGTTCCCATAAAATTCCCTACTCTTAAATTGTATACAATATCTATCTTAAGCTAACCAAGGATTCAACTTGGGATTTTTATTTTGTTTTTTCTGCTTTAGGCTAGTAATGTGGTTATGGAACAAGAGGGGATTAAAAAGCTCAAGGGGGCTAACAAGGGTGATGTACATGGTAGGCTAATTTGGGATAAGTGAGAAAAAAATTCAAATGATGGCCTCAATCATCTCTTGGTATGTATCTATATTCTATATTGGACATATAGATTAAAACAAAGTAAAGAACATCAGAATGAAAAAGAAGGGCAAAACACACAGGAATAAAATTTATGGTTATTATGTAACCATACAATTAAGCTCAAAACTCACAGGCTGTGTGTTCTCCAGCTCAAAATCATATATCAGTTATGTATGTCATGCAAGTAGAAATTAAGAGTTCCCATTATTCTCAATGTAAATATTAGGGTGGCTTTTAAAATCTTAGTGTTCCTCCTTGATGAAATGTTGTTAACTAACTAACATGTAATGCTATATACAAGGTGTGTGGATGTTTGATTCTGTTAAAGTCTCTAGTTTACTTCATTTTATTTTCAATTAAACCAAACTATTATATGCTAAAAGGGTAAACTATACTAATTAATCCACATATTCTATAACTAATAAATTTAGAATTGCAAACTAAACTAAATGTCTAAGGTATAAACTAAAGTGCAAAATGCGGAAATAAAGTAAAAATATAGCAAAAGAACAATGTGCAAGTACTAAAAAAATAAAAATAAAGATAAAAATACAGAAAAATAAACAAAATAAGATAAAAAGAGTCTGTAGTGGTTCACCAAAAAGATACGTCAGGGATGGCGACCTCCCCACACTTAAAATATAGCATCGTCCTCGATGCTCACTCAAGTTGGGTGTGAAGAAGTGTCATCACCGGAAGGATGGGCTGCTGGAGTCTCTGTAGTGGCCTGAGGGTCTGCAGACTGGATAAGTGTAGGAGGATCTGTCTGCTGCAGTAGAGGTGCTGACTGTAGAGGGATCTCTGGGTCTGCGGCCTGAATCTGGTGTGGCTCCGCATGCTGTGGTGCAGCTTGCTCTGGTCCTGCCTGCTCAGCCTCTCTCTGTGCATGTGTCTCCTCCTCATGATCGTCCGCCTCCTCCTTAGATGGCTCTGATGGTGTGTCAGGCTTGGAGGGGATGTCGCCGCCAGATCGGATCATCAACTTGAGGTGCTCATAGCGTCGCTTGTGGCGACGCTCAAATCTCTCATATCGTCGCCAGTTGCGATGCTCCATCTGGTCCAGCTGCTGAAATAAGTGGTGCACGAGCTGGTAAACGGGCTCTGAGGTAGGTGGAGGTGCAGTAGTGGTAGCTAGTGCAGCAGTGGATGAAGAAGGGGCAGCTGAAGGTGTGGCGGTCTCATCAAAAACGGTGAGGAATGGGGGTCTGTGGCCTAAAGCCTGAAACTTCCTACTGTGAGGGATAATCTTCTTGCAGTCTGCAGCAGGTGGCTTCTCATCAGCAAGCTCCCAAGGCACGTCAGCTCGACGGCCTAGCTGGGTGATCAGATAAGGGAAAGGAAGAGTGCCTCTGACATGGACCCTAGCCATATAATATCGGATGAAATGTGGTGGATACAGGTCCTTACACTCCATCACACACCAGATGAGGGTGATCATAGCAGTGGGTAGCTCTGTCTCATAAGTGCTCAGCATCACATAGTTGCTCAGAATCTGGTGCCAGAGCCGAGCCTCATCATTCAGATAAATCAGCTTGATTCCCTTAGGCATCACTGTGTTCTTTCCCATGACCCATGGGACAGTAAGATTAAGGGCTATCTTCTGCTTGACAGCATCCCAGTTAAATCTCATAAAGCGCATATCCTCTTCAGCCTTTTGGTAACCGTCAGGCTGATCCGATTTAGGCTGAAGGTGGAGGATGTTCTCAATGGCTTCCTCAGTGACCAAAATCTGTTTCCCTCTGAGGTGCACTGCATCCAGGAAAGTCTTGAAACAGTTGCAGTAAAACTCTCTGACCCAAGAAGCATTGACCTCTGTCAAGTTTCTCTCCAAGAAGAACCAGCCTCTCTGTTTTATCTGTTCGGAGGTGTACTGCTGTAGTTCTTTTGGAATTTTCAGAGTTCTCTCTAGGTACAGGTTCCTGGAGGTGGCAAACACTGGATACTTTAGCTCACAGTATCTGTTTGCAAATTTAACTGGATCATTGGCAATGAGGAGCTGGTCAGCCTTCTCCTGTGGGGTAAAGTGCTTTTCCCGCCAGGAGTCGTCATGCATAATGTCGAGGATGGACATAGAGGATTCGCCTCTTTTCTATTTGCCAGTGGTTGCTTTGCCTTTTCCTTTGCGCTGAGGGTCAGACATCCTGAAAAGCAGAAATTCCAGGGTATGAACAAAGCAGGAAAATAAGTAGGCAAATAGAATAATAACAATATAAGCACATAGTGACAAAAGAGCAGTAGAATTATGAAATGAGTTAAGTATATGTGCATTATGGACTGTATTTGAGTTAGAAATCTGAGATGAAAAATCACAATCCAAAATGTAATATAAGTAGAATTCATGTTAATTAGGAAAAACAATAATCATGCATTGAGTTAGAAAGTTAAAGTAAATAGTTAAAAACCAAAAAGAGAAGTTTGAAGGTTAGATCGGTTAGGATTGAAAAAGAGGTTAGAAAGTGGAAATCAGTGAGTTAGGAGAAAGTATTTTAAAGTGAGTGGCATGATAAATGTTTCCTAGGTAACAATAATTTCACAAATTTAAAGAATAATCAACTCATATTCAAGCAAAAATATCAGGTTATTGATGATAATTTAGAAGGATAGAAAAGTTGCCAAACTAACATAAAATCATCAATAGTGCAAGTTATTAACTAGGGGATCAAAAGGAATAAGAATGCTAGCCCGGGCAGGCATGAATTGGTTTGGTTGTAGCCAAGTAAGGCAAAATAGTAAGTTACCAAACTCAATACATGAAAACAATTTGCAGAAAATTGGGCAGCATTCTAGCTAAAATTGGATGATCCTGAGTAATAAATAGCAAGAAAAATCAGTTCATTTAAATTTGAATAGAGCTACAAATAAATACAAATATCATGAACATGAAAGAGTAGTGTAACAGCAGCAAGAAACATGGAGGACAATGTATGAACAATATGAACATCACAGCAAAATCAGAATTGCGAAATAGATAAAACAGGTAGCAAGAATAGTGCAATTATTAGGCCTAAATCTACTAACCACATCCTAGCTACCTAACCACCAAGAATCCACTACAAACATGCATCTCTAACTAGCCTAATTCGAACATAATCTGAAAAATAAGCAAATAACTACAAGTGATAGAGATGGTGGAGGAAAAAGAGAAAGAAGGGGGGGGGGCGTCGCGGGGTGGTCTGGGTGGTTGGGGGTGTTGCGGCGGTCAGAAGTGGTTGGTGATGGTGCATTGCTGGTGTGGTGGTGGTTGTAGAAGAGGGAGGGAGTTTCAGAGAAGAGAAGAAGAAGGGGGGTTATGGGGCGTGACGGGTAGGGTTTCACGTGAAAAGGGGGTTAGTGATTTTGAATCCACGCGAACGCGTGGGGCACGCGATCGCGTGACTAGGGTGATATGGGATTGACGTAGTCGCGTGATTGACGCGATCGCATGGGTTGAGTAAAAGATGGATGACGTGGACGCGTGAGGCACGCGACCGCGTCGCTGTAAATTGTGCTAAACGCACAATTCCAGCGTCGTTTCAGCGCAACTCTCTATTTCCATTTAGGGGGCCATGATATCCACGCGATGCGGACGCGTCGCTCACGATTCCGTGTGGGATGAGTGTTTTGCAAGTGACACGTTCGCGTCAGGGACGCGAACGCGTGGGCCATTTTGTGCTAAACGCACACCAGTCACACAATTCCAGCCCAGATTTCTGGGCGTTGGATCTTTACGCCAATTTCCAGGTCACGCGTTCGCGTGAGTGATGCAGACGCGTGGGAGGTATGTGTTCGCAACTGACGCGAACGCGTTAGTGACGCAGTCGCATGGAACAATTTGTGCCAAAGGCACACCTCCAGCCACGCTTTCGCGTGACTTTCTGTTCACTTTTTCTTCCTAATGCACTTGTGACGCGGACGCGTCAGCGATGCTTACGCGTCGCGTGCAAAAAAAATTTTATGCAATTATGCAGTATGCAATGCTAATGCAAATGCTACGAATAATATCCAGGTTCAATGAGAATAAAATAATATAAAAATAAACAAATTAAATAAAATTGAAACAAGAATGATCATACCATGGTGGGTTGTCTCCCACCTAGCACTTTTAGTTAAAGTCCTTAAGTTGGACATTTGATGAGCTTCCTGTCATGGTGGCTTGTGCTTAAATTCATCCAGAAATCTCCATCAATGTTTGGAATGCCAACAGCCTCCGGAGTCCCAAACTAGGCATGTAAAGCTTTTGAGCAACTTCAAATAGATTCTTAGGCTCCCGGGGTAACGAATGTCAGAATATTTTCCAGGATCCCAAACTTTGCTTTTAAATCCGCCTTTGTCTTGATCTATATTCTTCCATCCGGACGGTTTAGAAATTGTATTCTCACCAAGATGGCTAAACGTCTTCCGAGACCCATTCAATTGAACTTGATACCAATCCGTGCACTTCGAATTGAAGCGTGGAACCTTATTGATTCTTGCACACCAGCTCTTAGTACGAGCCATTTCCCTCTTACTCTTAAAGCCGCAGAGAGCTCCAAGCTGGCCATCTATTTCAAGCAAACCATATTCAAGTGGAAAAGTAAAGATAAAGGTTAAGGATTGTACCCACTTGAAGCTTGAATTAGGTGGTAATGGCCTTGGGATAGGTGTTTCCAGTGGTTCTATAAGCTCTACTCCCTTGTATTCTTCTGTGAATTCCTCCACTTCCTTACAAAATTCTTCAACTGCAACTGCGTCCTGATCAAAGTCTTCTATGTCTTCCTCGTCACTCAATTCATACGTTGGAGGTTGAGATAAATCTACCTCGACGTCATCTTCGTATTCACTTGGATAAGGTTCTTCAGGCTCATGGAGTTCAGTTACGGATGCAAGTTCGTAACTAGGAGAGCTTGATTCATGATCATCACTGCCCATGGAATCAACTTCTTGGTCTATTCCGTCCAATTTTTCACAAGGTATATGCATTGGAGGTTGTGCACTATCCTTCCTGGCATCAAATTCGAACTTCTCAGCAGAATCCTTTACAGTTCTTGATTCCCATGGAGGTTTAGCATCTCCTAAATCTTCAACCACTTCTTCCTCTACAACTATCATGGCTTCCTCCACTTGTTCCAATACAAAGCCATGCTCCTCATTGTCCACCGAAGTTTCTAGTGTCTCCTTCATGCTACGCTCTTCTTTAGATTCTCCACATGTAGCCATGGGAGTACTTTGAGTGCTCAGATGTCGGGAAGCTATTATATTTACTACCTTAGTTAAGGCAGTAGTGAGTTCCAGTACGTCCCTTTGCATCTTCGCTTGCCCTTGAAGAAGAACACAAAGTTTATCATCCATAGGAGGTTGCGGTGGGTATGAGGGTTCATTGGTTGGGGGAGAGGGTTCAAAATAAGGATGTGGTGGTTCTTGGGAGTAATGGGATTGGGATTGTGGTGGATAAAGGTCATACGGTGGTGAATGGTGAAAAGGAACTTGTGAGTGTGGTGGTTCAAAGCTACGTTGAGAGGATGGTCTATAAGCACAGGGTGGGGCTTGTTGGTAAATACAAGGGGGTCCACCATATGTATCAGCTTGGTATGCATTGTTGAGTGGTCCTTGCCCATGATATCTTGGAGGGTGTTGTTGCCTAAAGGGTTGATCAGATCCTCTTGGCTCCATCCATCTTTGATTGCTTAGACCTTGATGCATATTCCTGTTATAGCTTCCACTCCTTTCAACAGATTTAGAACCAAACTCAAAGCGAGAGGGGTGAGAATTCATAGTAGCTAATAGAAATAAAAGGGAAAAACAAAAACAAATAAACAAGTAAAAGAAAAAAAATATTTACAATAACCAATAATAAGGCACACATTTGTAATTCCCCAGCAACGGTGCCCTTTTGAAGAACGAATGATTGACGGTTTAGAATTCAGAATAAATTCACATTGCAAGTATAGTTTCTAAACCAAGCAATCATCCTTTCTTACAAACGTTTTGGTTGTCACAAGTAACAAACCCAATAAAATTTATAAACCGAAGTATTCAAACCTCGGGTCGTCTTCTCAAGGAATTGCAGGGAGGTGTTCTTATTATTAGTTATGGAAAACAATGTTTTTGGGTTTTGAAAGGTTTGAACAAGGAAAATAAGTTGCAGGAATTAATAAATTAATATCTAATAAAACTCTTGGCAAGGTATGAAAATTCGGAAGTCCTATCCTAGTTATCCTTATGAGAATTGAGTGTAATCCCACTTAGTTAACCTTTACGAGAGCAAGGAAAAGTCAAGTGGACTAATTAGTTAGATCCCTAAGTCTTAGCCAACTCCTAAGGAAAGACTAGAGTTAGTGGAATTCAATTCAATTAGCAAAAATAACAATAAACAATCACGATAAGCTTGATAACTCAAGAGCCTCCAATTAATCAATTAAAGCCAAGAATATAAAAAGCTAAATAAGAATCATAAATCTGAAATACCTTAATTTATATCAAATAAAGAAAATCCTAACATGAATGGTTCATAAGTCAATTTGGCAACATAAGTAATTAAATAAAAGCATTAAGGTATCTGAAAGTAAAAGAGAAATATAAAGTAAAAGGAATATTGAACCTGAGAACAAGTTGAAATAATAAGTTGAAATAATAAGAAATCCTAATTCCTTTAAGAGGAATCCTAATCCTAAAACCTAAGAGAGAGGAGAGAACCTCTCTCTCTAAAATTACATCTAAACTATGAAAAGTGAATAATCGAATCCCCTCATGAATGGATGCATTCCCCCACTTTATAACCTCTAATCTGTGTTTTCTGGTCTTGGATCTGGGCCAAAAGGGCTACAGAAGTCGCTGGGGGCGTTTTCTTCAGTTTCTGGTGCGTGGCGTCTGTCACGCGTCCGCGTGGGTCACGCGGTCGCGTCATCTGGGAGTTTTCCTTATCACGCGTTCGCTTCGCTCATGCGTACGCGTCATTTCCGTTCTGCTCAAGGCACGCGTCCGCATCAGTCACGCGTCCGCGTCGCTGCCCTTTTCTTCAAAACTCCATTTTTGTGTTTTCCTTCCATTCTTGTATGTTTTCTTTCCATCCTTTAAGTCATTCCTGCCCTATAAAGCCTGAAAGCACTCAACACACAAATCACGGTGTCGAATGGTAATAAAGGATGATTAATTTTAATATTTCTAAAGCATAGGAAACATGTTTTTCACATATATCACATAATAAGGAAGGAAAAGTAAAACCATGAAAATTACATGAATAAGTGGGTGAAGGATTGAATAAATCACTTAAATTGAGCACAAAATACATCATAAAATATGGGTTTATCAGTCTCCTATGATGCATGGGATTCGAAAGCTTCCAGGATCCTTCATCTTTTGAAGGAGATTCCTCTGTATGATGGCACTGCCCTCCTCTGTTAACAGCACTGTTTCATTGTTCCTCCAGTTTCTTTTCTTGGTCATGAGCTCTTTTAGGAACTTAGCATAGAGTGGCATTTGTTCTAATGCTTCAGCAAAAGGGATGTTGATTCGGAGCTTCTTGAAGATCTCCAAGAACCTAAAAAACTAGCTGTCCTTCCCATCCTTCCTCAATCGTTGAGGGTAAGGAGCTTTTGGAATATAAGGTTTCAGAGCCTCTTTTTCCTTTGGTGGGTTAGAGGCAGGTGCTTCCTCTTTATGACTTGTGGCTTCTTCAACTTCCTCTTCTTGTGTTTCTTTCGAGATTTCCTTTACTAATTTCCCATTCCTTAGTTTAATGGCTTTGCATTCCCCCCACGGATTGGTCATAGTGTCACTGGGAAAAGTATTTGTAGACATGGGTACTTGCTTGGATAGATATCCAACTTGTGCTTTCAACTTCGTAATTGATGCTCCTCTGTTGTTTAAGTTAGATCTGACTTCTTCTTGAAAAACCTCCAACTTCCTTTCATACAATGATTTTGTTATTGCTGCATCTTCTTCCATTTTCGCAAGCATGGATTCTATCCTTGCAAGTCTGTCACTATCACCGGATGATTGTGGGGTTGAGGATGGTATGTTGTGATTTGTTGGAGCTTGGAAATTATTGCCTTGTGAGTGCTGATTGGGTTGGAAAGGGGCATTATGTGAGTTTTGGTATGGTCTCTGATTAGGTGGTTGGTGGTTGGGATTGTTATAATGGTTAGAGTTTTGTGGCCTATGATCTTGAGTTTCGCTTTGCTGATTCCCCCACCCAATGTTTGGGTGATTTTTCCATCCAGGGTTGTAAGTTTTGGCATGGGGGTCATAGAGCTGTTTGGATTGATTCCCTACATAATTTGCTTGTTCCTAATATACTCCTCCTCTAGGCATGCTCCTTATTGACTGGTGCTTGAGTGTTAATTGCTGAGACTTGTGTTTTCTCCATTTTCTTTGTGAGGGTTGCCAAATGGGTTGTGATCAATTTGTTTTGCGCTAGCAAGGCATCCATCTGGTTTAATTCCATCATCCCCCTCTTGGAGTTCCTGCCTGAGGCATAGAAGTACTCATTGTTTACCACAGTCTCTATGATTTCTACGGCTTCTTCAATGGTATTCTTTGTGTTGAGGGAGCCTCCTGAAGAATTGTCCAGTGCCTTCTTTGCTTCTTGAGATAGGCCTTCATAAAAGATGTGCAGCTATACCCATTCATTGAACATATTAGGGGGACATCTCCTTGTCAATTCTTTATACCTCTCCCAAGCTTCATATAGAGTTTCTCCATCTAGTTGCCTAAAGATCTGCACCTCTGTTCTAAGCTTGATGATCTGTTGAGGAGGGTAAAATTTGGTCAAAAACTTGTTCACCATATCATCCCATGTAGCAAGGCTCTCTTTGGGGAAAGACTCAAGCCACTTGTATGCTTTGTCTCTAAGAGAGAAGGGGAACAAGAGCAATATATATGTATCTGGGTGAACACCATTGGTCTTTACTGTATCACAAATTATCAAAAAGGTTGATAGGTGTTGGTTTGGGTCCTCTTGAGCATTTCTTCCAAACTGATAGTTGTTTTGAACAAGGGTGATTAACTGTGGTTTGAGCTCAAAGTTATTGGCATGCACTGTGGGTGTCAATATGCTGCTTCCACAATTTCCAGGATTGGGGTTTATCAAAGAGCCTAACACTCTTCTCACTGGTTGAGCATGGTTACCAGCATGGTTACCAAGACCCTCTCCATGGTGATTATGCACTTCTTCCTCCATGTTTATGTCAAGATCTTCTTCTACTTCTTCTTTACCCACAACTCTTTTTCCTCTTGCAACTGCCTCTCTTCTTAGCCTTAGAAATGTTCTTTCTAGTTCAAAATCAAAGAAAGTTGATGTTCCTCTCCTTCCTTCTGGCATAAACAAAGCAACACACCAGAGAACAAGTGAAGATAACCACACCAGATAAACGAAGCTCCTAGTTTGTTCGCTAATCTCTGCTTATTTCTGTCCTAAATTTTAAAAAATTACCCCTTTTAACTTTTAACCTTTAAATTTCACTTTTTACTACCTATAACTTTTAATATTTCTACTTTAACCACTCTAACTTTTGAAAATTACAAAATAACCCCCCAAACACCAAAATATTTACTTCCTTGCCTTTTTATGGATCAAAAGCCTATTCTTCATTGTTCTTCACCACACTCAAAATTTTCTTCGTGTTCTTTGTAAACTCTTCAGATTCTTTCTCTGTTTTCACCCGTTTTTCAATCTTTTCAGTAACCGATTTTTACCAAAATTTATAATAAATTAGTAGCCACCAAAATCCCATATTTTTTACTTGATTTTAACACAAATTGAACCCTAATTTGAGGTTTAGGGTTTCATTTTCCAGCAACTACAAGAACACAAGTTTATAGCTTGAATTTCATCAAATTTCATCAAATTTTCACCAAAATTTCAACAAGAATCACTCATTTAAACAATTAATTTTAAACATAACCAAACCATATCATAATCACACAACTCAAACACAATTAATCAAGATTAATTCTACCAAACCCTATGATTACTGAAATTACTGTACCACTACAATAATTCCTTCGACAAGTATACCGAATTGTCGTCAAGTGAAAACTCACAAGAGTGAGGTCGAATCTCACACAGATTGATTAGTTCTGCAACTTTAGTCTTTAGGATATTCTAGTTGAACTAAACATTAATGGGTAAGGGTTGCAAGAATTAAAATGATAGAATTGTAAATGACTTGGAAATTAAACTGCTGAAGTAAAGTGAAGAAATGTAAAGTGCTGAAAACTTAAGTTGCATAAGGTAAATGAAGGTAAAAAGCAAGGAATCTAAATGACTGAAATGTAAGGGGAGTGGGTGATGAACAGAATTTAAACAAAGCTATGAAGAATGGGAAGATAAGAATAGGGAATTTTCATTGGAGTTATGAGATATTGTATTCTCCGGATCAATTTCAGATCACCTCTTCTTCAATCATGCAACTCATTGACCTCTTGGAAATCATGAGTGATCAAATCCCAATTCCTTGGTGATTCAATCTTCCAGATCTTGATCAATAGCCAATTCCTTGGTCTAATTGCTCATGAAAAGAGATTAAGCTTGGTCCCTGATTATACCACACATCCTCATAGATCAGAGTAGTGGGTAGATCTTAGCGTCATAATATCCAATCCCAAAATCCAGATCTACTCAATGTGAGAAAGGATTTCAAGCATGATTTTATGATTCCTCTTCCAAGGTTCACATAAAACCCAATTACATTCAATCTCTTTTTGGTGAGCGGAATTTAACTTCGCGCAACTGAACCAGCAAGTGCATTGGGTCGTCCAAGTAATACCTGAGGTGAGTCAGGGTCGATCCCACAAGGATTGTCGGCTTGCATCAAACAGTGGTTATTTTGTAAATCTTAGTCAGGCGGATAGAAAAGTTGTTTGGTTGTTTAAGTGCATAAAAGTAAAATAAAGATAACGTTACTCAATGGTTGTGAATTCAATGATAAGAAGATGGCAAAGGCTTCAAAGATGTGTTGTTCTTCTGGATCAATACTTTTTTACTGTCTACTCCAACTGTGAATGATTTCTTCTATAGCAGGATGTATGTGATGAACACCGGTTTGATCGGCCACCAATTTTCCTCTAGGCTGAACACCAGGTTTAGTGCGCATCCAGTCTAAATGACGGTGAAGCTCCTGCAGTTCATTCCCTTGGTGATCCTACTCAAAACGCCACAGACAAGGTCGAATCTTCCGGATTAGAGAATGCTGCGCCTTGATTCTTTGCCTTTACCACAAAGACCCTAATCTCCCCATACCTTGGTTGAACTGATGTCTCGAGAAGTCACCAAGGAAGTCGCGGATTAGCCGTCTAAGAGATGTATCCTCAAGCTAGTGGTTCATTGATATCCGATGAAAGACGCTCGCTGAACCCATGTAGGATAGAGATAACTTGTGACAGTTCAACTCATTCATAAGGTTGAACAATGAAGATAGATCTTAGGAGAGAATCAAACACAAGTTGAAATAGAACAGTAGTACTTTTATTAATCCATAAAACTCAGTAGAGCACCTAACCTTAACCTAGAAGGTTTAGAAACTCATACTCTACATAATAGCGTTCGAAAATAATGGGGGAGGAAGAAGATCCTAAACATGGTTGATCTTCTCCTATATATACTAATATAATGACTAAGGATTACAGAAATATGATAGGCTTAGGCTTGTAGTGCAAAAATCCACTTTCGGGGCCCACTTGGTGAGTGTTTAGGCTATGCTAAGGGTGTCTCCACGTGCTAGTATGCTCCTTGGGTGTTGAACGCCCCCTTTGGACTCCCCTTTGGGCGTTGGACACTAGCTGCTCCCTTTTGGGCGTCCAACGCGAGGAAGGGGGTAGATGGCTGGCGTTGAACGCCATTTTTGGGCCGTAATCTCTAAAGACAAGTATGGCCTATTATATATTTCTAGAAAGCCTTGGATCTTAGCTTTCCATAGCCATTGAGAATGCTCCATTTGGTTATCTTTAGCTCTATAAATTCATGCTTGAATGCACGGAGGTCAGATCTTGACAGCATCTGCTACGCTTTCCTTGCCTCTGAATCATACTTTGTCAAAACTCTCAGATTTCAGCCAGAAAATACCTGAAATCACCATAAAATACAACAACTCATAGTAGAATCCAAAAATGTGAATTTTACACTTAAACCTATGAAGTATAATAAAACTTAAATAAAATATAGCAAAAACTATATGAAAATGATGTCAAAAAGTGTATAAAATATCCGCTCATCACAATACCAAACTTAAACTGTTGCTTGTCCCCAAGAAACTAAAAACAAGGTAGGATAAAAAGAAGAGTAAGATATAATAAATCTCAGAGTTTTCAATGAAGCTCAGTTTCAATTAGATGAGCGACACTTAGTAGCTTTTTGCTTTTGAATAGTTTTGGCATCTCACTATCCATTGAAGCTCATAATGATTGGCATCTTTGGGAAATCAGAATCCATATGATATTATTGATTTTCCTAGTTAAGTTCTTTTTTATTCTTGAACACAGCTTCTTTTAGAGTCTTGGTCGTGGTCTGGTGCACGAAATTGTGATCTCTAAAACGGCGCCAAAAACTTGGTATGCACAATCGTAATCTCAACACTTTTTCACAAATCCGCACAACTAACCAGCAAGTGCACTGGGTTGTCCAAGTAATAAACCTTACGTGAGTAAGGGTCGATCCCACGGAGATTGTCAGCTTGAAGCAAGCTATGGTCATCTTGTAAATCTCAGTCAGGCAGATTCAAATGGTTATGAGGTTTTGAGAATTAAAATATAAATAAAATATAAAATAAGATAGAAATACTTATGTAATTCATTGGTGGGATTTCAGATAAGCATATGGAGATGCTTGTTGCTTCTGAATCCCTGCTTTCCTATTGTCTTCATTCAATCATTCATATTCCTTTCCATGGTAAGCTGTATGTTGGGGGATCACCGTTGTCAATGGCTACCATCCATTCTCTCAGTGAAATGGTCCAAATGCACTGTCACCGCACGGCTAATCATCTGTCAGTTCTCAGTCATGTTGGAATAGGATCCATTGATCCTTTTGCGTCTGTCAATACGCCCAACACTCGCGAGTTTGAAGCTCGTCACAGTCATCCCTTCCCAGATCCTACTCAGAATACCATAGACAAGGTTTAGACTTTTCGGATCTCAGGAATGGCCGCCAATAGTTCTAGCCTATACCACGAAGACTCTGATCATGAACCAAGAGGCTAAGAGATATGCATTCAAGCTTGTTTTCATGTAGAACGGAAGTGTTTGTCAGGCACGCGTTCATAAGTGAGAATGGTGATGAGTGTCACTTGATCATCACATTCATCATGTTCTTGTGTATGAATGAATATCTTAGAGTAAAAATAAGCTTAAGTTGAATAGAAAAACAATAGTACTTTGCATTAATTCATGAGGAACAGCAGAGCTCCACACCTTAATCTATGGGGTGTAGAAACTCCACCGTTGAAAATACATAAGTGAAAGGTCTAGGCATGGCCGAATGGCCAGCCCCCTAAACGTGATCAATGGTCTCAGTTTCGAAATATAAAAACTGGATACAAAATAAATCTCTAGAAGTAGTTTTTATACTAAACTAGTAACTAGGGTTACAGAAAATAAGTAACTAAGTGCAGATAGTGCAGAAATCTACTTCCGGGGCCTACTTAGTGTGTGCTTGGGCTGAGCATTGAAGCTTTCATGTGTAGAGACTCTTCTTGGAGTTAAACGCCAGCTTTGGTGCCAGTTTGGGCATTTAACGCCAGAATAGAATAGAAAGTGGGCGTTCAAACGCCAGTTTTCGTTATCAAAACTCGGGCAAAGTATGGAGTATTATATATTGCTGGAAAGCCCAGGATGTCTACTTTTCAACGCAATTGAGAGCGTGCCAATTGGATTTTTGTAGCTCCAGAAAATCTATTTCGAGTGCAGGGAGGTCAGAATCCAACAGCATCTGCAGTCCTTTCAGCCTCTGAATCAGATTTTTGCTCAGGTCCCTCAATTTCAGCCAGAAAATACCTGAAATTACAAAAAAACACACAAACTCATAGTAAAGTCCAGCAATGTGAATTTTGCTTGAAAACTAATAAAAATATACTAAAAAGTAGCTAGATCCTACTAAAAACTACCTAAAAACAATGCCAAAAAGCGTATAAATTATCCGCTCATCATGGTCCTAAGCACTTTATTTTCCCGTATTACCACCATATACATAAATGCCACAGACACTTAACTGGGTGGACCCTCTCGAATTGTGATTCAGCTTTGCTAGAATCCCTAGATAGAGGTGTCCAGAGTTCTTAAGCACACTCTTTTTACTTTGGATCACGAGTTTAACTGCTCAGTCTCAAGCTTTTTACTTGACACCTTCACACCACAAGCATATAGTTAGGGGCACTGTTCCTTTGGAGTGCTTAGGCCAAGATTTTGTTTCTTTTAGGCCTTTCTAACCATTGAAGCTCAAAGCCTTGGATCCTTTTACCCTTGCCTTTTGGTTTAAAGGGTTATTGGCTTTTTGCTCTTGCCTTTTGGTTTAAAGAGCTATTGGCTTTTTCTGCTTTTCATTTTTTTTGCATGCATGTATATATATATATAT
>NC_029793.2:84757831-84770614 GCF_000816755.2 Arachis ipaensis
TTCTTTTTTTCTTTTTGCTGCTTTTTCTTGCTTCAAGAATCAATTTTTGGATTTTTCAAATCACCAATAATACTTCTCCTTTTTCATTATTCTTTCAAGAGCCAACATTCTTAAACTACAATTTCAAATATGCATTGTTCATTCATACATTCAGAAAACAAAAGTAATGCCACCACATCAAGATAATTGGACTATTCTTAAGATAAAACTTGAAATTCATGCATCTTAATTTTCTTTTTCAAATAAGATTTTCTTTTAAGTAAGGTGAGAGATATATGGAACATTTTATAACTTTAAGACATATATAGAAATGATCATGCAGTAAGAACACGAGAACAGGCAATAAAACATGATAAAAAATAGAAAAATGACATAAAAACAAGGGGTGATTGATAAACCACTATTTTATGGTTTATCTTGTACTCAATTGAGTGGTTTTTATTAACTCTTTACCCACTTATTCATACTATTTGCATGGTTTTATATTTCCTTCCTAATTATGTGTTTTGATTGAAAACATGCTTCTTTGATCTTATATTTGCTTATTATTAATCCTCTCTTATTACCATTAGATGCCTTGATATGTGTGTTAAGTGTTTTCAGATATTATAAGGCAGGAATGGCTTGGAGGATGGAAAGGAAGCATGCAAAAGTGGAAGGAATACAAGAAGTTGGAGAAATTGCTAAGCTGTCCAGCCTGACCTCTTCGCACTCAAACGGCTATAACTTTAGCTATAGAGGTCCAAAGGACGCGGTTTTAGTTGCATTGGAAAGCTAACGTACGGAGCTTCGATTTGATATATAATATGCCATAGTTTCTCTGACACTAGGCGATGCGACCGCGTGACCCATGCGGCCGCGTCGCAGTGACGGAAATCAGCGTGTTTGAATTCTTCTCCAGCGATTTCTGGGCTGTTTCTAACCCAGTTTGCGGCCCAGAAAACACAGATTAGAGGCTATAAAGTTGGGGAATACATCCATTCATAAGGAGGCTCTCACATTCACAATTTTAGGAGTAGATGTAGTTTTTAGAGAGAGAGGTTCTCTCCTCTCTCTTAGGATTAGGATTAGGATTTAGGATTTCTCTTAGTTTTAGGAGTGCCTCTAAATCCCAGGTTCAACATTCTTTTTACTTTATATTTCTCTTTTTACTTTCAGATGCTTCAATGCTTGTATTAGATATGTCGCCCAATTGGCTTATGAACCTTTCCATGTTATGAATTGAATTTATGTTTATACGTAGTTTGATTGCTTTATTTACATGAATGCTTTTAATTTAATTTAGATATTCTCCCTTTTGGTTTTGGTTAAGAAATCAGTAACTCAGGAGTTATCCAATTCAACAGCATAATTGTTAATTGTTATCTTGCTAATTGAATTGATCTTCAATAATCCCAATCTTTTCTTAGGAATTAACTAGGATTCAAAGATCTAACTAATTAGTCGCTTGACCTTCCTTTGTTATAACAAAGGTTAACTAAGTGGAATTAAGATTCAGTTTTCATCATCATTGATAAGGATAACTAGACTGGACTTCCAATTTCTCATACCTTGCCAAAAGTTGGCTTTACAGTTATTTATTTATTTTTATTGCTTTGAAAATATACCTGTGCCCATTGCCCAAACTCCAAATTTCCCCAATTTACAAACTCATAACCAATAATAAGAACATACCTCCCTGCAATTCCTTGAGAAGACGACCCAAGGTTTAAAT
Organism: Arachis ipaensis; assembly: GCF_000816755.2. NCBI lineage: Eukaryota > Viridiplantae > Streptophyta > Magnoliopsida > Fabales > Fabaceae > Arachis > Arachis ipaensis. Next base: position 84,759,546 of record NC_029793.2, read on the forward strand.
ACTCGGTTATCAATTTTAAGGGATTTGTTACTTGTGATAACCACAACTTTTGTAAGAAAGGTTGATTACTTGGTTTAGTAACTATACTTACAACGAGAGTTTCTATAACCTCTAAACCATCAATCTTCAGTTCTTCAAAATGGCGCCGTTGCCGGGGAATTACAAACGTGTGCCTTATTATTAGTTATTGTAAATATTTATTTTTGCTTGTTTATTTGTTTTTATTTTTGTTTTTATTTTTACTTTTTCGTAAATTAAGAGGTTATTGATTTTTATTTTAAAATGTTTATCTTATCTTATCTTATTTCAAAAATCAAATTTCAAAATTCAAAATTAAAAATTTTTCAAAATTCAAATTTAAAAATTTTCAAATTTCAAATTTCAAAATTTAAAAATTTAATTTTAAATTTAAAATTTAAATAACCTTTTAATTTAAATTTGTTTTTATTTTAATTTTTTATTTTTATTTTACTACTATGAACTCTCACCCCTTTGGATATGAGTCTGGTTACAATTATGTTGCAGGAAGAAGAAATTACAATGAGAACAGGCATCAAGGTTGGAACAATCAAAGATGGGAGGAGCCACAAGGATTTGATCAACCCTCATGGCAACAACCACCTCTAATGGACTATCAACAACCACCACCATATGCCTATGAACCCTTTCCTCAACATAACTTTGGACCACCAAACTCACAAGCCCCTTTCCGCCATTCACCTCCATATGACCCTAACCCTCAACCACCATACCAACCACCTTATGAACCAAATGAACTATACATAGATCCACCCCAAACCTCCATGGAGAAAGCACTTGCCAATCTAAACTCGACTATACAAGCTCTCGTCGCCCAAATCGGACCACCAAATACCTTCAACAACCAACCCTCAAGCTCTAGTGCACTTCCTTTTCAACCAGAAAATGATCTCTCCATCCCATCACCACCATCCATGGAAGAGCACCCACATCCATCAATCCAAGAGCAACATGATCCCAATGATGCTACTAACATGGAACAAGAGAGAAGGGATCATCTTCGCGAATCCATACTTCATAAGGAGCTAGAGGAGGCCCTACGGGTAAAGGTAGGAGAGACCCTTGAAGATGAAAGAGTAGTTGAAAGGAGTTGTCATGGAAAGAAAACCATCGAGGATGAGTATGATTTTATACTTAAACAATTGGACAAAGTAGCAATTATTAAAAAGGAAGAAATGGTTGCAGACTTAAGAGATGCTGTACCTCCATTGGAAAGTCCAGTCACAGAGCCTCCTTCCATGCCCTTGGTGAGCAATGAAAAAGAGATTGAATTGGAAGAAAGCTACCAAGAGGAAGAGGTTAATATTGAAGAAACTTGCAAAAAGGTGGAAGTTGTCAGAGAAGAGCACAAGGGAGTGGAGCTTGCAATTTCATTAGAAATACCTTCCCCTAAGTTACCATCATCCTTCACAACATTCAAGTGGGTAAAATTCATATCCCTTAGCTTTCTAATCCCACTTGAATATGGGCTACTGGAGACTGATGGTCAACTTAGACCTCTTTGTGGCATTAAGAGTAAAAGGAAGATGGTCAGTGGTAAGAATTGTCCTGCAACATTCATCATGGTTGGAAGCTTTAAGTTTAAATGCAAAGGTTGGTGTAAAGCTCAACTGAATGGGTCTAGGAAGTTGTTTGGCCGCTTACGTGAGAATTCAGACTGCTTGCCACCCGGATGGAACAATATTGCTCAACCAAAAGACGGGTGCAAAGGCAAGGTCTGGGACCCCAGAATCCATTCTATCAATCACCACTCTTGGGGCCTGGTCACTTGCTTTAACTTACTTGAAGGCTTTCTGCGCCAAGTTTGGGACCCCGGAGGTTACTGGAGATACAAACATTGGTGGAGATTCCTGGATGAATACAAGCATAAGCCACCATAACAAGAAGCTCATCAAATGTCCAACTTAAGGACTCTAACTAAAAGTGCTAGGTGGGAGACAACCCACCATGGTATGATCGTTTATTTTCTTATTTTTATTTAGTTTTATTTTTTTTCAAGTTTTATTTTATTTTATTGAACCTGGAGTTTTGCATCACATTCATATTAACACTGCATTCTGCATCTTTTCAAAAAAAAAAAAAAGCGAGCACGCGGAGATAGGAGACAATATTAATATGAACAGAGAGTTTCGCAGGAGTAGTGCTGGAGGCGTGCCAATGGCACAAATCACCCCACGCAACCGCGTCATATGGGAATAATGGCCTCCCACGCGGCCGCGTGACCTGAAATCAGCGTAAAAAGGGTGTATGGCAGAAAGTTGAGCTGGAGTTGGGCTGGACCCGTGCTAGTAGCACAAGCCCTGCCACGTGAACGCGTCACCCATGCGTCCGCGTCATATTGGAAATAAGGCCACCCACGCGATCGCGTCGACCACGCGACCACGTCACCCTGGATTTTGGCAATACTGAGTTTTAAACAGAGAGTTGTGCGACCGCGAGGCTGCACTCGCGCCACTAGCACAAATCGAGTCACGCGATCGCGTGTCCCACACGTCCGCGTTGCCCAACCTTATCGCGTACCACGCGACCGCGTCGCCAGCGTCGCACATCCTATCCAGATTAGTGCCAATTTTCTTATCTTTTCTTCTCCAAATCCTTATTCTTCTTATCTTTTCTTATTTCTTTCTTCTTCCTTTCTTATTTTCTCTCACTTCCATTCTATTTTATTTAATTTATTTGCATACTTTCATTCATTGCATATTTTTATTTTTCTAAAAATTATTATTGGTGTTCAAATGTTCTTTTTCAACTGTTATTTCTTTTCTGGTATTATCTTGGTGCTTATGACTTGTTTTATTCTAGTTAGGTAATATTATTTAAATCAATGCCAATCTTTTATACCTGTATTACTTTTGTATTGATTTTTAATTTATATTATCCTTCCTTCCCCACTCTCTTCCCCATTGTTGCACATTCTGCACCACTGGTATGCCATGGCTTTTATTGTTTTCTCACTTATATGTTGTAGCTACCATGTAAATGAGACCCTTTTCATTTGGCATTAACCCAACCATACTTCATTTATTTTCTTATCTCTATTATTGGGTTACCTTTCTTCTCTTTTTCTTTCAGGATGGCCACCAGGAAGAGAACCAGAAGACGTTTACCTGGGGAGACAGACAAGTCAATCTGCACAATCCTTAGAGAAAAGCAATAGTTGAAACAACTCGTCCACCTGCACATCTCAGCATGCACCGAGGACGATGCAATCTTTAAGTGTGGGGAGGTTGATACCGATCTCCGTAGGTTAGTACATCCCTGTCTCAACACTAATGTTTTAATTTTCTTCGTTAAATTAGTTGTTGCATTTGCATATTTATTTGATTTTATGCATTTAGTTACTGCTTGGTTAAAATAATAAGTTTCTTTTTAAGACCCTATCTTTGAAAAAAATTTCACTAATTTAAATTGAAAAAAAAAATTTTATGTTAAAACTTGTTTGAAGTTGTATTTGGAACATGGTTTTTAAGCCAAAGAACACACAACCTGTGAGATTTGAGCTTATTAATATGGTTATATTGTTTAACCATAAATATTTTTCCTGTATGTTTCCTTCTCTATGATTGTAATCTATTTTTTTTGTTCCATTCTATATGTCCAATATTTAGTGTATTTACATGCTTGCATATGATTGAGGCCATTGTTTGATCTTAGCTCACTTATCCCAAAATTAGCCTACCTTTTACATCACCCTTGTTAGCCCCCTTGAGCTTTTAAATCCCTTCTGTTTTATAACCACATTACTAGTTTGCTTATTATTAATCCTCTCTTATTACCATTAGATGCCTTGACATGTGTGTTAAGTGTTTTCAGATATTATAAGGCAGGAATGGCTTGGAGGATGGAAAGGAAGCATGAAAAAGTGGAAGGAATACAAGAAGTTGGAGAAATTGCTAAGCTGTCCAGCCTGACCTCTTCGCACTCAAACGGCTATAACTTTAGCTACAAAGGTCCAAACGACGCGGTTCCAGTTGCATTGGATAACGTCCGGGGCTTCGATTTGATATATAATATGCCATAGTTGCTCTGACGCTAGGCGACGCGACCGCGAGACCCATGCGGCCGCGTCGCAGTGACAGAAATCAGCGTGTTTGAATTCTTCTCTAGCGATTTCTGGGCTGTTTCTAACCCAGTTTGCGGCCCAGAAAACACAGATTAGAGGCTATAAAGTGGGGGAATACATCCATTCATAAGGAGGCTCTCACATTCACAATTTTAGGAGTAGATGTAGTTTTTAGAGAGAGAGGTTCTCTCCTCTCTCTTAGGATTAGGATTAGGATTTAGGATTTCTCTTAGTTTTAGGAGTGCCTCTAAATCCCAGGTTCAACATTCTTTTTACTTTATATTTCTCTTTTTACTTTCAGATGCTTCAATGCTTGTATTAGATATGTCGCCCAATTGGCTTATGAACCTTTCCATTTTATGACTTGAATTTATGTTTAGACGTAGTTTGATTGCTTTATTTACATGAATGCTTTTAATTTAATTTAAATATTCTCCCTTTTGGTTTTGGTTAAGAAATCAGTAACTCAGGAGTTATCCAATTCAACAGCATAATTGTTAATTGTTATCTTGCTAATTGAATTGATCTTCAATAATCCCAATCTTTTCTTAGGAATTAACTAGGATTCAAAGATCTAACTAATTAGTCGCTTGACCTTCCCTTGTTATAACAAAGGTTAACTAAGTTTTCATCATCATTGATAAGGATAACTAGACTGGACTTCCAATTTCTCATACCTTGCCAAAAGTTTGCTTTACAGTTATTTATTTATTTTTATTGCTTTGAAAATATACCTGTGCCCATTGCCCAAACTCCAAATTTCCCCAAGTTACAAACTCATAACCAATAATAAGAACATACCTCCCTGCAATTCCTTGAGAAGACGACCCGAGGTTTAAATACTCGGTTATCAATTTTAAGGGGTTTGTTACTTGTAACAACCACAACTTTTGTAAGAAAAGTTGATTGCTTGGTTTAGTAACTATACTTACAACGAGAGTTTCTATAACCTCTAAACCATCAATCTTCAGTTCTTCAGTGATGGAACGGGACCAACTTAGTGACGGTGAGTACCACTTCCTCTAAAGAGTCCAATAGAGCTCTTGATGTCTTCAATGTCACACCCTTGTCTCTGTTGTTCTTCTCTCATAGCTCTTTAATCTTCTCTAATTTCATTGAGGATGCTGGAATGCTCTTGATGCTCCATCCTCAGCTGATTCATGTTAGAGCTTAATTCTCCCATAGAAGTATGCCATTGATCCCAATAGCTTTGAGGAGGAAAATACATCCCTTGAGGCATGACGTGGCAGAAATTGGCGAGTTAAGAAATTATTATAAGAGATGCGTTGCAAGTATAGTTCTCAACCAACCAAAATTTCGCTTATCAATTTAAAAGGGTCGTCACAAAATTAGAATTAAAATACCGGGAGTATGAAGCCCAGGTCGTCTCCCAACGAGTTGCAGAAAGGTGTGCTATTTTATTAATCAGATGTTTTCTAAAATGATTTGAGTTGATAAACGGGAAATTAAATCAGAGAAATTATGTAATTTAAATAAAAACCTTGACCGGGAGTAGATTAGTTGGAAGCCCTATCCTTGATGGAGTTCTCTCAAGATCAATTGATAATTGAAGGTTGTCTGCTCAGTTATCTTTTACCGGATAAAGGAAAGTCGAGCAAGTTGGAAGTCAGTTTTTATTCACAAATTCTAATCCTCTCCCTTAGGAAGGACTAGTGTCAGTGATTAGAGGGTGACCCAACGCTAATCCAAATTATAATTTTACTCTTGAACATCCAACTCAAGGTCTTCCTTTCAATCAACTCCCAATCTAGTTATGGAACTACTCGCTCATTATGAATGTAAACTTCGCAAAATAAGAAAGGGAAATAAGGAAAGACATGATAGATAATAATCAAAAGGATTAATAAAAATAAAAATAGTTCTTGTATTAATAAATTCTAAAGATAATCCAATAGTAACTCTGAATAAATTGAGGATATGAAAGAGTAAATGACAAGTAAGGAAAACAAACTAGAATGATGAAGTCTTGACGGAGGTAATAACTCTTCTCAATATCCCAATCCAAAAAGCAATAAAATCAAAATCCTAAGAACTACGAATGTGTAGAGAGAAAACCTAGAAGAGGAGTAAAATCATATCTAAAACTAAAATTATGCGGAATGAATGTTGTGTCCTGGTTTCTGCATGTTCCCTGGCTCTAATATGCTTTTCTGGGCCGAAAACAGGGTCAAAACAAGGCCCAAAATCGTCCCCAGCGAATTCTGCAGATTCTGCAGATTGCGCACGTCACGTGATCGCGTCATCCAGCGTCTTGCCTTACCAGGTGTGCTCATCGTCCACGCCTTCGCGTCACTTGTGCAGTTTCCATTCCATGTGTTCGCGTCAGTCACGCGAGCGCGTCACTGCAATTCCCTCTATTTCGTGTGGTCGCATGAGTCAGGCGTCCGCGTCACTTCTCGCTGGTCATCTCCTCAATTTCTTGTGTTCCTTCCATTTTTGCAAGCCTCCTTTCCAATCCCCAAGTCATTCATGCCCTATAAAGCTTGAAACGCTTAACACACAGATCATGGCATTGAATAGAATAAAGGAGAATTAAAATACATAATTAAAAACCTCTAGGAAGCAGTTTTTCAACCATGGGGTAATTTTGGGAAGGAATTCTAAATACATGCTAATTTAATGAATAAGTGGGTAAAGATTTGATAAAACCACACAATTAAACACAATATAAACCATAAAATAATGGTTTATCAAGGCATCTCAGGGATCTCGTGTTGAGGCGGCTCCACATGCTCATGTTGTGGTTCATGTGCCGGCTCTCTAGTACGCTCTATCCTTCTTTTAGTGATGGGCTTTTCTTCCTCAATTGGAATGTCACCTTCTATGACAATCCCAGCTGAATTGTATAGGTGACAGATAAAATGAGGGAAAGCTAACCTTGCTTGGGTGGAGGGCTTATCTTCCACTTTGTACAACTCTTGAGGTATCACCTCATGTACTTCCACCTCGTCTCTAAGCATGATGCAATATTTCATGATGGCTCGGTATATGGTCACTTCGGACCGGTTGCTAGTAGGGACGAAAGAGCGTTGGATAAATTCCAACCATCCTCTAGCTATGGGCTCGAGGTCAGGCCTTCTTAGTTGGATAGGCTTGCCTTGGGACTTCCTTTTCTATTATGCTCCTTCCACATAAATGTCTGAGAGAACTTGATCCAGTCTCTTATCAAAATTGACCCTTCTAGTGTAAGGATGTGGGTTTCCTTGCATCAAAGGCAAATTGAATGCCAACCTCACAATTTCCGGACTAAAGTCCAATATTCTCCCTCGGACCATGGTGCTCTAATTTTTAGGATGAGAGTTCACACTAATGTCATGGTTTTTCGTGACCCATGCATTAGCATAGCACTCTTGCAACATTAAGATCCCAACCTCTTGGATGGGATTGGTTAGGACTTTCCAACCTCTTCTCCGGATTTCATGTCGAATCTCCGGATACTCATTCTTCTTAAGCTTAAAAGGGACCTCAGGGATCACCTTTTTCTTTGCCACTACTTCATAGAAGTGGTCTTTGTGAGCTTTGGTGATGAATCTCTCCATCTCCCAAGATTCGAAGGTGGCGGCTATGGCCTTTTCTTTACTCTTTCTAGAGGATTCTCCAACCTTGGGTGCCATAAGTGGGAATGGAAAGCAAAAAGCAAGGCTTTTTCAACACCAAACTTAAAAGCTTTACTCGTCCTCAAGAAAAAATAAACAAAAGAGAATAATGGAGTAGAACAAGAAGAAAATAGATGGAGATAGACGGAGAAGAGCAATTCGGCCAAGTGAGGGCTAAAGGTGTATGAGTAGTGTGTGGGATAAGTGGTATGAGGGGTGTATTTATAGGGAGGTGATGGGTAGGGTTTCAAATGAATGGGGGGAAATATGGGTGGAAAATTTTAAATTTTAGTGGGTGGGGGTTGGTGGGAGTTATGATGGTTTTGGGAAAGAGGTATGGATGTGATTGGTTGAGGGTTTATAGGGAAGAGTGAGTGCGGAAGTGTGAAAAGAAAAGAGAAGAAGGTGGGGTAGGTGAAGATGTTGTGGGACCCACTGGTCCTGAGAGGCTAGGAAATTCAAATTCCTTGCCCCCCTTATGGGCGTTGAACGCCCAGCTCATGGTCCATAGCTGGCGTTCAACGCTATCTTGTTGCTCCACTCAGGGTGTTGAATGCTCAGGAAGGACCACCTTCGTGGTGTTTAACGCCAGGTCTTCTGCTTCTTTTTGGCGTTGAACGCCCAGCCTCTGCTCCATGGCTGGCGTTCAACGACAATAGTGTTACCCCTTATGGGCGTTGAACACCCACTCTTGCCTTCTTGTCTGGCATTCAACGCCAGTAAGACATATACTCCAGGGTATTCTATTTCCACTTCTGAACGTTTCTGTCTCTGTTCTGACTAATGCACATGATCATAAACCTAAAAAAAATTATTAAGAAAAAAAATTCAAAGAAAAACAAATAATAATTATGGTTGGGTTGCCTCCCAACAAGCGCTCCTTTAACGTCTAGCTTGACGGTTAGCTCCTTACTAAGATTGATATGGGCTCAGAATTTTGCCCCTTACAGTGAACTTTCCTCCTGTCTTCTCATGGATGAGCTCTACATGCTCCAGAGACAGGATACGACTCACTGTATGTGATATGACTGGTTTCTTGGTAAAGACCACTCTCATGCCAGGTGAAAGGCCTTCAATGGTCCTTCCAGCCTTTAGATACTTTCTTCTTAGTACCTTTGGTCTCAGTGCTTGTTGATGGCTGCCCAACACCAAACTTAGATTGGTGTCTGGGGGCTTAGTAAAGCTCTGCATTGAAAGAGATGGTTGGAACACTAAGTGTTGCACAGTTATCTCTCTTTTCTCAGAGGGAGAGTTGGAGTGAGGTATCTTGAACAAGATGTGCTTCTCCCCTAGTTGTAAAATCAGTTTCCCTTTGCTACATCAATGATAGCATTGGTAGTGGCTAGGAAAGGTCTTCTAAGGATGATGGATTCATCCTCATCTTCCTCAGTATCTAAGATTATGAAGTTTCCAGGGATATAAAGGTCTTCAACCTTCACCAAGACATCCTCTACTAGGCCATATGCTCTTTTCATTAACTTGTCTGCCATCTCTAGTGAGATATCTACAGCTTGTACCTCAAAGATTCCTAACTTCTCCATCACAGAGAGTGACATGAGGTTTATACTTGACCCTAGGTCACACAGAGCCTTCTTAAAGGTCATGGTGCCTACGGTGCAAGGAATTAGGAAGCGTCTGGGATTCGGAAGCTTTTGAGGCAGCTTCTTTTGAACCAAGGCATTGAGTTCCTTGGTGAGCACTGGGGGTTCTTCCTCCATCAGTTCTTTGGTAAGCACTGAAGGTTCTTCCTCCAATGTCCTTACTCCAAATAACTTGGCATTTAGCTTCATGAGAGCTCCTAGGTACCGAGCAACTTGCTCTTTCCTAGTTTTCTCATCCTTATCAGAGGATGAATATTCATCAGAACTCATGCATTGTAAGAGTGCTTGCAAGGGAACCTTTATGGTCTCTACATGAGCCTTGGCTTCCTTTAATTCTTGGATAGGGACTTCCTCAGTGGGTGTTGAATAGTCAGTAGGAACACCCTTACTGGCGTTCAATTTCATCTCTTGTGGCTTTTTGGGCGTTGAACGCTCAGTGGGGACATCTTCACTGGCGTTCAACGCCAGCTTCTTTGTCAATTTGGGCATTGAACGCCCCGTAAGGTCCTCCTTACTGGCGTTCAATGCCAGATCTTGTGCCAATTTGGGCATTGAATGCCCAGTAAGGCCTTTCTTACTGGCGTTCAACGCCATTAAAGATGTAGCATTGAGCGTTGAACGCCCAGTAAGGACTTCCTTACTGGCGTTTAACGCCAAGAATGGCATATCATTGGGCGTTGAATGCCCATTATGGATCTCAACATTGGCGTTCAACGCCAGATTACTCCCTTTAGATTCGGCCTCAGCTTCAGTAGTGTTGGCCTTGCACTCTTTTCTTGGGTTTACTTTAGTTTTACTGGGAAGAGTGTTAGGAAGAGTCTCAAGGATTCTCTTGCTCAGTTGACCAACTTGTACCTCCAGATTTCTGATGGAGGACCTTGTTTTAGTTATAAAACTATGGGTGGTCTTAGAGAGGTTGGAGACTATAATGACTAGGTCAGAAAGGCTCTGCCTAGTAGCTTTCATATGTTCCTGAGAGAATGGGAATGGTGGCCTGTTGTTGAACCTATTCTGGGTTCTTCCATCTTGATTATTATTGAAGCCTTGCTAAAGCTTCTGTTGATCCTTCCATGAAAGGTTAGGATGATTCTTCCATGAGGGGTTGTAGGTATTTTCATAAGATTCTCCCATGTAATTCACCTCCTCCATCATGGGTTGGTCAGGATCCTAAGCTTCTACTTCAGAGGAAGTTTCTTAGGTACTGCCAGCTACAGCTTGCATTCCAGTCAAATGCTGAGAGATCATATTGATCTGTTGGGTCAAGATCTTGTTCTGAGTCAATATGGCATTCAGAGTGTCTACTTCAAGAACTCCTTTCTTCTGAGCTACCTCATTATTCACAGGGTTTCTCTTAGAAGTATACATGAATTGGTTATTTATAACCATCTCAATGAGTTCTCTTGCTTCTGCATGCATTTTCTTCAAGTGGAGTGATCCATCTGCAGAGCTGTCCAATGATATTTTAGACATCTCAGAGAGACCATCATAGAATATGCCTAAGATAGACCATTCTGAGAGCAAGTCAGAAGGACATCTCCTGATCAGTTGCTTGTATCTTTCCCAAGCTTCATAGAGGGATTCACCTTCTTTTTGTCTGAAGGTTTGAACTTTCACTCTAATTTTGCTCATCTTCTGAGGAGGAAAGAACTTGGGCAAGAAAGCATTGATCAATTTTTTCCAAGAGTCTAGGGATTTTATAGGTTGAGAGTCTAACCATATTCTAGCTCTGTCTCTAACTGCAAAGGGAAA
>NC_029793.2:84770725-84802600 GCF_000816755.2 Arachis ipaensis
AAGAGCATAAGTCTGTAGACCTCAGGATCCACTCCATTGGTCTTGACAGTGTCACAGATTTGCAAAATTTCAGATAGAAATTGATATGAATCTTCTAGTGGAAGTCCATGAAATTTACAATTCTATTGCATTAGAGAGACTAATTGAGGTTTAAGCTCAAAGTTATTTGCTCTGATGGTAGGTATGAAAATACTTCTTCCATAGAAATCAGAAGTTGGTATGGTGTAGTCACCAAGAACCTTTCTTGCATCTCCTCCATTGTTAGGCTCGGCTGCCATGCTTTCAGCTTCTTATTCGAAAATCTTTGTCAGGTTTTCTTCGGAGTGTTGTGCTTACCTTGTTGCAAATGATTTTTCAAGGTCCTCTCAGGTTCAGGATCAAGATTAAAGAGAGGTTCTTTATCTCTGTTGCTGCTCATAAACAAGAAAAAGAAAACAAGAAAGAAGAAGAATAGGAGCTCTATGTACAAGAACAGAGGACTCCCTGTGAGATGTGAAGAAGAAAGAAGAATGAAGATAGAGAAGAAAGAAGAAGAATTCGAATAAAAGGGAAGAAGAATTCAAAAATTAGAAGTAAAAAGAGAAATAAGAAACAATGATATTTTATTTATTAACTAAATTCGAAAATTAAAAGCTAATTCACTAAAAAGATTTGAAAATTAAATGATGAATTTCGAAAACGAAGATAGAGAATTAGAAGAGGAGTTTTCGAAAATAGAAGAGAAAGGAATTAGTTAGGAAGTTTTGAAAAAGAAGAAAGAGAAAACAAGTAACTAATTAGGAAAGATTTGAAAATAGGTTAAGATAGAATATTAGAAAAAGATTTGATTTTAAAATTTAAATTGAAACAAGATAAGACGAAGATTTGAAAATCAAGTTTGAAAAAGGTTAAAATTAAAATTTAAAAGAAGATAAGATTGAAAAGATTTTGAATTAAAAAGAAAATAAGTTAGGTAAGTCTTAAAATTGGAAAGAGAAAGATAAGATAAGGAAGTTAAAAAAGATAACTTTTAAATTAAAAAGATTTGAAATCAAAAGAGAAAGATTTGAAATTTAAAATTTTAAAAGAAAGATAAGATAAGAAAGAATCACAATTAAAAGAAAAGATTTGAAAAGATTTGAAAAAGATAAGATTTTGAAATTTGATTTTTGAAATTAAGATAAGATAAGATAATGATTTTGAAATTAAAATTTGAAATTTTTGTTGAGATTTTTGAAAATTAAAGTAAAAAGATAGAAAAGATATTTTTTTATATTTTTTTTTTGAATTAATGAAGAAAGAGAAAAACAACTAAATGACACCAAACTTAAAATTTTTAGATCTAAAGATACTAAATTTTGAAAACTTTGAAGAAAAACACCTAAGGACACCAAACTTAGAAATTTTAAAGATCAAAACAAGAAGAAGAAACAAGAACAACTTGAAGACTAAGAAGAACACCAAGAACAAATTCGAAAAAACTCAAAGAAACTAAAGAACATGCAATGGACACCAAACTTAAGATTTGACACTAGACTCAAACAAAAGACACTATTTTTGAAAATTTTTGGAAAAAGACTCAAGAACAAGAACAAGAACAAGAACAAAAGACTCAAACAAAAGATAAAGATTAATAAAGAAAGGGAAAGATTTTGGAAATTTTTGAAATTTTTTCGAAAAAGAAAATAAAAGACTCAAACAAAATTAAAAACAATACCTAATCTAAGAAACAAAATAATCCGTTAGTTTGTTCAAACTTGAAAAATCCCCGGCAACGGCACCAAAAACTTGGTGCGCGAAATTTAACTTCATGCAACTGAACCAGCAAGTGCACTGGGTCGTCCAAGTAATACCTGAGGTGAGTCAGGGTCGATCCCACGAGGATTGTTGACTTGGATCAAACAGTGGTTATTTTGTAAATCTTAGTCAGGCGGATAGAAAAGTTGTTTGGTTGTTTAAGCACATAAAAGTAAAATAAAGATAACGTTACTCAGTGGTTGTGAATTCAATGATAGGAAGATGGTTAAGGCTTCGAAGATGCATTGTTCTTCTGGATCAATACTTTCTTACTTTCTACTGCAACTGTGAATGATTTCTTCTATAGCAGGCTATATGTGATCAACGCTGATTTGAGCGGCCGCCGATCTTCCTCTAGGCTGAATACCAGGTTTAGTGCGCATCTATTCTGAATGAGGGTGAAGCTTAATAAATCACTATTTTATTGTTTATCTTGGGCTCAATTGAGTAGTTTTTATCAAGTCTTTGCACACTTATTCATACAATTTGCATGATTTTAAAATTCCTTCCCAATTTTGTTCTATGGTTGAAAACTTGCTTCCTAAGCCTTTAAATTGTGTATTTTTAATGTCCTTTTATACCATTCGATGCCGCGATCTGTGTGTTAAGTGTTTTCAGGCTTTATAGGACAGGAATGGGTTAAAGGATGGAGAGGAAGCCTGCAAAAATGGAAGGAGCACAAGAAATAAAGGAGATAACCAGCGAGGATCGACGCGCACGCATGGCTCACCCGTACGCATGATTTGGATATTTTCACAGCAACGCGTGTACGTACCTGACACGCACGCGTGATAAGCAAGATTGCACAGTGACGCGAGCGCGTAACTGACGCGTACGCATGACACGTGAAGATGACCATCGACGTGTACGCGTGATTGACGCGTACGAGTGACATGCGCCACGTGCAGAAAATGCAGAAGATGCTGGGGGCAATTTTGGGCTGAGTTTGGACCCAGTTTTTGGCCCAGAAACACAGACTAGAGCCAGGGGACAAGCAGAGACTCAACACACATTCTCATTCGCATAGTTTTTAGTTTTAGTTTGGAATCTTAGAGAGAGAACACTACTTCTTCTATGGTTCTTCACACTCATAGTTTTAGAGTTTTATGCTTTTGATTTGGATATTGAGAAGAGTCACTACCTCCGTTGAAGTTTTCATTATTCTAGTTTGTTTTCTAATTCCTTTACTCTTTTAATTACCATTAACCCTGTTCAGATTTATGTATGGATATCTTTGATTTTTGAATTTATTAATGCAAAGAATTATTTTTACCTTTAATTAATTTTCTGCTATTATTTTATTTGAATTTCCATGTCTTCTTTTCTTCCCCAATTATCGTTTATGAAAATGGCATTCACGTCAATGGAGTAGACTCCCAACTTGACTTGGGAGTTGATTAAAAGGAGACCCTTGAGTTGGAATACTCAAGTGTAATTGGAAATTGGAAGTTGTTGGCTGGTGCTCTAGTCACTAACGCTAATCCTTCCATAGGAGAGGATTAGGACTTGTGAATGTGAGCTGGTTTAGTTACTTGACTTTCCTTTATTCGGTAAAGGATAATTAAGTAGAAATAACAACCTCTTACCATTACACTTGGAGAAATTCAACAAGGATAGAACTTCCAATTAATCTTCCCCCAGTCAAGGCTTTTTATTTCAAATCTATAAAACCTCTTGTTAATATTCATTGCTTTAATTAATAATCATTTTAATTTTCCATTCTCCAACTCTAAAAATTCTCGGAAAAAATCTTACCAATAAATTGCACTCTTTTGTCAACTTGTTGGGAGACGACCTGGGATTTCTACTCCCAGTATTTCATTCTTAAATTGTGACAACCCTTTTTAAATTGATAAGTGGAATTTTTGTCGGTCAAGAACTATACTTGCAACGCCGTTGCCGGGGAGTTGCAATAGTGTACTAAATTATTGGTTGGTGGAAATATTTTTAATTTTATATATTTGCATTTTATTTTATTTTATTTTATTACCATGAGCTGTATGTTTCTTTCATTGAATGACGCGTTCACGACCTGATCCGAGCTTAGCCGTGTTTGATCCTGAAATTGAAAGAACTATTTCATGTATTAGACGAGCTTGGCATCGGTTAGCCTCTAAGGGTGGTGAAGTGGTTACTACCAATTCACAGTCTCATCTGAGGGTGAATATGAAGTGCCATTTAAGGAAGAAACAAGCTCCTCTTCTACTGATTTTGTTAATTTACGTGCAGGTAATATGGTAGAGCCCAGAAGGATTACTCTCCAGGAAACAGGAGCTTCGGACTTTACACTGCAACCGTATCAAGTGCGTCACCCAAATCTGGCTGTAGATTTTAAACTGAAGACTGTGTTAATCAACTTACTGCCCAAGTTTCATGGCTTACCTGCTCAAGAGCCTATCAATCACCTCAGGGATTTTCAGACAGCCTGCTCAACTACTAGGCGTCATGGTGCAAATGAGACTACTATTTGGCTATATGCCTTCCCATTTTCTCTTGAGAGAAAGGCAAGGGAGTGGTTTTATACTCAACCTGAAGTAGTCATTACCAATTGGGATCTGCTCAGAAGGGAGTTCCTGGAAAAATACTTTCTAGCTGAAGTTACAGACAGACTGAGGAAAGAAATTTCCTGCATTATCCAGGGCGAGTCAGAGACTCTCTACGAGTATTGGGAACATTTCAAGAATCTGCAAGACTCATGTCCTCACCATAAGATTGACCAATTGGTATTGATTAGCTATTTCACACAAGGCATGAAGCCTCAAGATAAGACTACACTAGATGCTGTGAGTAATGGTTCTCTGAAGAAGTACAAGACGGCGACAAAAGCTTGGCAACTAATCACCGATCTAGCTGAGTCTACCCGGAATACAAAGTACAGGAATAACCATCCCAAGGCTATTGCGGAGGTTTTTTCTAGTAGTGAGATTGCTGCTCTCACATAGACTCTGAGAAAGATGACCAACATACTGAAGCAGCTACAGCTGAATCAATAATAACCTCAGCCTTCCCCACAACAACAGTGTCAACAGTTGGTTCCTCAAAGAGTGTGCGGAATATGTGCCTGCTATACTCATTACACTGATGAGTGTCCATAGCTCCAACAAGAAGACAACACCTTGGTAGCTCCCCATAATTTCTAGGACCGCCCGAATCAAGGATACTATCAACAAGGCGGCAATTATAACCAAGGTGGAAACTACAATCAAGGTTGGCAAGACAACTCCAACCAGGGATGGAGAGATAATTCCAACCAAGGGTGGAGGGACAACTACAACCGAGGAGGCAGAGACAACAGAGGAAATCAGAGGTGGAACAATAACAACAGACAGCAGAACCAAAACCAGCCTTACCGAGCACCTCACCAAAGGCAGTCCCAAGCGCCTCAAAACAATCAACAGCAGGCCCCTCAAATCACTTACCCCTCCCCCCTCTTCCTCTAATGATGAGATGCTTTGCTCTCTTGCGCAAGGACAATAAGACATTCAAAATACACTTAACTCTACCATAAATGGTCTGAACGCTACTTTACAAGCGCTTGTCTCTCGATGGATTCACTATCTACCCCCAACAATCAACCTTCAAGCTCCAATGCAATTCCTTCTCAACCTTTACCCAACCCCAAAGTTGGAATCAATGCCATTACTTTAAGGTCCGAAACCACACTGCAAGAGAGGAGTCATGAGGATCCAAGCTCAAAAGAAGACATTGAAGTTGAAGACATCGTTGAAGTAGAGGATGTTGAAGAGGAAGATGAGGTACAAGACATGATTGAAGAAGAAACAGCTCAACCGGGGAATGGAGCACCAAAGGAAGATGAAGTTACAAGAGAAGCGATTCTCATTCCCTTCCCACACCTTGCTAGGAAGTCCAGAAAGCAGATGGAGCTCGATCCCAAGATGGTGGAGATCTTCAAAAAGGTTGAGGTAACTATTCCCCTTTTTGATGCCATTCGCCAGGTACCTAAATATGCTAAGTTTCTAAAAGATTTATGCATGAATAAAGATAAAATACATGATTTAGAAACTATTCCTCTAGGTAGCTCTATTTCTACTTTAATGGGTGCTGTACCGGAAAAATGTAGTGATCCGGGTCCATGCATGGTTACTATTACTATAGAGGGTGTAAAATTTTCTAACTGCATGTGTGATTTAGGCGCGTGTGTGAGTATTATGCCATTATCTATATATGATGCCTTGAGACTCCCTCCCTTAAAAAGGTCGGCAGCACGTTTTGTTTTGACAGATAAAAGCATAATCTCGGTGGTAGAAATTGCTGACGACGTGCTAGTAAGCATTAAGGGGCTCACATTCCCTATTGACTTCTATATTTTGGAGATGCCCCCTAATGACTCAGGAAGACCATCTTCCATCCTCTTTGGAAGGCCATTTCTGAAGACTTCAAGGTTCAAATTGGATGCCTTCTCAGGAACTTACTCCTTTGAGATAGATGACAGAGCAGTGAGCTTCAACCTGGATGAAGCTATGAAGCACCCTCCGGAAGACCATTTCATCTTCCAGTGCGACATCATTGATGAGACTGTAACTGCAGTTCACCAAGAAGAAGTAGTAGAGATGCACATGGAGCAAGGTGCAAGTGTGGGGAAACCCTCTGAACAAGATGAAGATATCTTGCCACCATCACCAGCTCCAGATGATCAAGTGCCTAGCCATGAACAGAAAATAGAGTTGAAGCCCCTTCCACCCCACCTCAAGTATGCTTACCTTGAGGATAATCAGAAGCTCCCAGTTATTATTGCAAGGGAACTCACTTCCCAACAGGAGGAGCAGCTACTTAGTGTGCTGAGAAGATCAGCAGAAAACTACTTTTACATGTCCCTTTGGAACGTATGCATACAAGAGGATGCCTTTTGGCTTATGTAATGCACCGGCTACTTTCCAAAGATGCATGATGAGTATTTTCTCAGATCTTATTGAGAGCCGTACGGAAGTTTTCATGGATGACTTTAGTGTGTATGGGGATTCATTTAACCTTTGCTTGGATAGTTTAGCTAGAGTGTTAGACAGGTGTGTTAGTTCAAACCTTGTATTGAATTTTGAAAAATGTCACTTTATGGTAAAACAAGGTATTGTTCTAGGACACGTTGTTTCTAATACTGGTATTTTTGTAGATCCAGCAAAGGTAGATGTGATTTCTAGTTTGCCTTACCCCTCCTCTGTGAGGAAAGTCCGTTCGTTCCTTGGTCATGCAGGTTTCTACCGGAGATTTATCAAGGACTTCAGTAAGGTAGCATTGCCTTTATCCAGACTGCTGTAGAAGAATGTTGAGTTCGAGCTGAGTGAAGACTGCATGGAAGCGTTTGATAAGCTCAAGATCGTCTTAACTCAAGCTCTGATTGTGAGAGGACTAGACTGGAGCCAGCCATTTGAGATTATGTGTGACGCTCTAACCATGCAGTAGGAGTGGTGCTGGCTCAGCGCGAAGGTAAGGACCCTTTTATAATTGCTTATGCTTCTAAGACCTTAGATACTACTCAGTCTAATTATACTACCACTGAAAAAGAGCTTCTGGCTATTGTTTTTGCTCTGGATAAATTCCGAGCCTACTTACTTGGTACTAAGGTGGTAGTATACTCAGACCATGCAGCTCTAAAATATTTATTAGCTAAGAAAGAGTTCAAACCAAGGTTAATACAGTGGATATTGTTGCTGCAAGAATTTGATTTAGAAATCAAAGATAGGAGTGGTTCTCAGAATTTAGTGGCGGACCACTTGAGTCGCCTAGAGCACATTAAGAATTACTCCACTCCTATCAATGATGCGTTTCCATTTGATAGCTTGCATGCAATATCTGAGGTAGTCCCTTGGTATGCACCTATAGCTAATTATTTAGTTAGTCATACCTTCCCTCCTAATTTTACTAAGCACCAAAAGGACAAGCTGAAAAGCGAGTCCAAGTATTATATATGGGATGACCCATATTTATGGAGGTATGGTGTTGACCAGATAATTAAAAGGTGTGTGCCTCAATTAGAATTCCAGTCAATTTTAGAGGCCTGCCACTCCTCTGAGAGTGGTGGACATTTTGGCCCTCAAAGAACAGCTAGAAAAATTTTAGACTGTGGATTCTGGTGGCCCACTCTTTTTAAGGATGCTACTGCCTTCTGTAAATCTTGTTCCCCATGCCAAAGGTTTGGGAATATATCCAAGAGGGATGAGATGCCCCAACAGCTTATGCTATTCTGTGAAATTTTTGATGTTTTGGGCATTGACTTCATGAGTCCATTTCCAAACTCTAGTGGTTTCTTATATATATTGTTAGCTGTTGATTATGTTTCTAAATGGGTGGAAGCAATTCCTACCCGTACTGATGATGCTAATATTGTTGTCTCCTTTGTTAGAAACCATATTATCTATCGCTTTGGATCACCACGAGCAATCGTGAGTGATCAAGGCACTCACTTTTGAAACAGGAGATTAACAGGTCTACTGAAGAAACATGGCATTGTGCACAAGGTAGCAACAGCTTACCATCCCCAGACCAATAGGCAAGCTGAGGTGTCTAACAGGGAGTTAAAGCGTATACTGGAGAAGATAGTCAATCCTCATAGGAAGGACTGGAGCACCAGACTTGTTGATGCGCTTTGGGCATATCGGACAGCGTACAAGACACCCATCGGGATGAGTCCTTTCCGCCTAGTCTATGGAAAGGCTTGTCACCTCCCAGTGGAGGTGGAGCACAAAGCTTTCTGGGCTGTAAGGGAATGCAACATGGGGTTTGAGAAGGCTGGTGCTGAAAGAAAGCTGCAACTAGCAGAACTGGAGAACCTTTGACTCGAAGCATATGACAACTCCACGCTATATAAAGAGAAGGTGAAGGCTGTGCATGACAAGCATATCAAGAGAAGAGAGTTCACACCTGGAGAGCTAGTCCTCCTTTACAACTCAAGGTTGAGGCTCATGCCAGGCAAGCTGCATTCAAGATGGGAAGTCCCCTATAGAGTAGAGAAGGCAGAGCCATACGGAGTCTTCCACCTGAGTCATCCCTCAAGCTCCAAACTCATCAAGGTCAACGGACATCGCTTGAAGCTGTATCATGGTGAGAAGATGAAGAACAATAAGGAGCTAGATATCTTCCTCTTGGAGGATCCACCAACAGAAGCAGACTGAGCTTGTGGATCGTCCAACTTAAAGACGTAAAAGCAAAGTGCTAGGTGGGAGACAACCCACCATGGTACGATCGTCCCTTTTCATTCCTAGTTTTATTTTATTTTGTTTTTCACAAGTGTTCATTAATAAATTCTGTATAATCATTTGCATTCTGCATTCTGCATTAAAAAAAAGGGGTGTTCAACGTGCAAGCGTCCCTGATGCATGCGCGTCATACGTGAATTTGCAAAACCAAGAAATTAAACAGAAAGTTGCACAGGAGTAGCGCTGGAAGCGTGCCTTGCGCACAAGCAAGACCACGTGTACGCGTCCCTCACGCATGCGCATCGCTTGCGCTTTCAGCAGCCCACGCGTAAGCGTCCCTGACGCGTACGTGTGACCCTGAAAATTGGCGTAAATAGGTGTTTGGCCAGAGAGTTTTGCTGGTTTGGAGCTGGTACTATGCTATAGGCAAAAACCCAATCACGCATACGCGTCCCTGATGCGTGCGCGTCATTTTCACTTCATGGCCATCCACGCATCCGCATGCCTGATGCGCATGCGTCGTATGTAATTTTGGACCCCAGCCCAGACTGAACAGAGAGTTGTGCGTGCGCAGAGCTGGTCACGCGCGATTCGCATAATCAAATGCACGCGTACGCGTGTCAGACGCTTACGCGTCATAATCAAAATTGCACGACCCACGCGTAAGCGTGCCATATGCGTACGCGTCGCATGCGACACACAATTAAACCAGTACGCTGCCTGATTTCATTTCTTCCCTCCCCCAATCCTAATTCTTTTTCAATCCTAATTCTTTCTTCTTTCTTCTTTCTTTCTTCTACCTCAGGTTCTTTTTTTCCTCCCATCTACTCTTTCATTCTCCTTTCAATTATTGTATTTAATTATTTTTCTTTCTTCTTAATTTTCCTTTTAGCTTCATTATTTATGGTTTCTTTTTTCTTTCTTTTTCATGCACTTTTATAATGGTGTTGGAGCTTTATATGGGTATTATTTTATTTTATTAGAACTTGTGGATACTATGAATTTGACAATTGACATGTAATTTTGGCTCTCATATACATTTGGATACATTATTTTCATTCCTATTTTAACCTGAACACCAAGTGTTTGTGAAAAAGCTCTTATGGCATTTTGAATTCTATTTTGTTTTACTCTCCCACTTTAATGCCTCTTTTTCACAACACTTGTACTCCACATGTGGTTGGAATTATCATTCACAATTGTCATCATACAAGTGCTCTTTAATTTGGCACATTTAATAATTGATGCTTGAGTTACGCTTCTCATGCCTATTACTTGCATGCTTTTACCATCTTGCATCGAATTATTATGAATTGCCTTCTTGCTCTTAATTGATGTCTTACCTACATGTTGTAGCTACCATGTATCTAAGTTATTATCTTTTCTTTGGCATTCATTATCACCTGGAATTTTCTCCCTCCGGTTTTTAATTATATATATTTAACATTCTCCCTATTTTTTTCTTCCTTAGGCATGGGTACCAAGAAAGGAAAAGAGAAGGTCACTGACAAGACACCGGCAAGGAGAGGAACCAAGAGAGCACTGGCTAAGGCGCCACCATCTACCAGCGTTAAGCCGCCAACAAAGCAGGTAAAGAGGCTCATTAAAGTTGATGAAGCAGAGAAAGCCTTTCCCACACGGGACTCTATACGGTTCACTAACCGTTATTGCGAATAGATGTTCCCCATCCTAGCCGAGAGGAACTACGACAATGAGCATCTAGTCATTGTCCCAACACACTTTGTTGATTTTGTGGAGCCCCGAATTGAGAGGAGACAGTGGGGATTTTTGAGGAGGCAGCCGCGAGAGGCCAACTTATCATGGGTAGTTGAATTCTACTCCAACATCTACTCACCTACTCTACAGACTGTCTATGTTCGTCAGCAACAAGTCCCTGTCTCCGAGAGTGCTATACAGCGAGCACTGGATCTTCCATCTAGCCCAGAGGCATTGGATTCATATCAAGAAGCCTCTCTTAAGCGCCAGATGTATCAGTTCGACTGGGATAGCGTCCTTGGAGTTATAGCCCAATCTGGCAGCACCTGGATCTATGGGCAGTATCGGTCAAAACCTAAGAGCATCTCAGCCTAGTCACTCACCTTGGAGGCTCGCATGTGGGCACAGATTATGTCCCATTATATCTTTCTGAGCACTCACGAGTCCACCTTCACAGCAGACATGGCTGTTCTCATCTGGTGTATCCTGACAGAGCAACCTCTCAACCTTCCTCGGCTCATTCGGCAGGCAATGGGACATGTACAGATTGCGGGTAACCTGCCCTTTCTCGCCTTGGTTTCAGATTTAGTCTCTGCAGCAGGTGTTTCTTATCGGGCTGGAGACACGAAGGTCATGATCCCTAGGGCTGACCAGTATGTCCCAAATGGGAAGTACATCAGGCCACCAGTTCCCTCTGCGAGCCGGCCTGCAGGCCCATCTTTGGATACTCCTCCTTCTTCTACTCCACCATCATCCACACCACAGGCACCATCCACCTATCAGATGTTCCTTCAGATCCTTGAGAGGTTCGACCGATAAGACCGGCGGATGGAGTAAATGGAGCGCCATAACAAGCGCTGATACAACTATCTGAAGGAATTCATCGTTGGTACTCACCCACCTCCGGAACAGAAGGACACCCTGGACTCTCCTTCATCCATTAGCACAGGGAGCCATGGCAAACCAGACAATGGAGGCGATGTTTCCAGCCCTACCTTGCTCCTTACTGATGGCACGGAAGACCGTGCCAAGCCTTAAGTGTGGGGAGGTCAGTCCTTGACTTCCAGAGGTAACTTCTCTCTCTTAACACTAACATTTGACTTTTTCTTTTGTTAGATAGGATAGATTGCATGGTAATAACTGCTTGCATGTATGTTCTGCTTGGTTGAAGTAATAAATTTCTTTTTCAAAACCTATTTTATAGCATTTCGCTAATTTAAATCAAAACTCTTTTGTTAAACTTGTTTGAAGATTGTAATTTGGAACATAGTTTAGAGCTAAAAACACACAACCTGTGAGATTCTGAGCTTAATTATATGGTTACATTATTTAACCATGATTTTTATTCTTGTGTGTTTTCTTCTCTATGATTGCAATCTATAGTTTGTTCCATTCTATATGTCCATTGTTTAGTATATTTGCATGCATACATATGATTGAGGCCATCATTTGTTATTAGCTCACTTATCCCAAACAGCCCACCATTTCAATTACCTTTGTTTGCCACTTTGATCCTTTTTATCCCATTTGTTTTATATTTTACCACATCACTAGCCTTAAGCAGAAAAACAATTAATTACCCCAATTAAATCTTTGGTTAGCTTAAGATAGAGATTGTGTATCAATTAAGTGTGGGAAATTGTGGGAACTCGGGTTAATGGGAATGTGTTATGTTTCTACTTTATTTGAATATTGGGAATTTAGGTACATACTCATATGAAACCAGAAAAACCATGTGCATTGATATGTTATGTTTGCTTTCATATTCGTAAAAAAAAATAAAAAATAAAAAAATAAATATTTTAATGCAATATAAATAAATAAATAAATAGAAAACAAATTACCCCAATGTTAAGTTTAATAAAAGATCAGTGCATATATGGTGAAATTAAGGGAAATTTGGTATATGAGTATGTGAAATATACAAAAGTGTGATTTTGGGTAGCTAGGCATGATTTTAGAATTGCATAGAGTGTGTGTGTGTGTGTGTGTGTTAGGTAACAGCTTAGGTTAGTCAAAGATTCATATTATAGCTCACTTGGCCATACATATATCCTCACCCTTACCTTAGCCCCATTACAACCTTGAAAAGACCTCATGATGTTTGCATTGGTATACTAAATATTTGTTGATTGGTTAGATGAAGAACAAAGTTTCAGAAAGCATGACTAAAGAAGAGTAGAGTGAATTAACCCTAGACACTTGAGCGATTAGAGTGCATAGACACTACCAGTGAGGGTTCAAAGTTTGATTCTATGTTCCCTGCTTTCATGAGCTATCTTCTTACAAGTTTACTTTGTTTCTATTATGTGATTTGAATTAGTGGAATCTGATTTATTTTTGTCTTGAAGAACTTGTTTACCTTTAATCAAGTAGATAGAAACATCTTAGCATATAGTTGCATTCACATACATAGGTTGCATCTCATGAGTCTTACTTTCCCCCATTCATTCCTTTTGTCTCCTTGAGCTTAGCATGAGGACATGCTAATGTTTAAATATGGGGAGTTTAACAAACCACTATTTTATGGTTTATCTTGGGCTCAGTTGAGTGGTTTTTATCAAGTCTTTGCACACTTATCATACAATTTGCATGATTTTAAAATTCCTTCCCAATTTTATTCTATGGTTGAAAACTTGCTTCCTAAGCCTTTAAATTGTGTATTTTTAATGTCCTTTTATACCATTCGATGCCGTGATCTGTGTGTTAAGTATTTTCAGGTTTTATAAGGCAGGAATGGCTTAAAGGATGGAGAGGAAGCTTGCAAAAATGGAAGGAGCACAATAAATAAAGGAGATAATCAGCGAGGATCAATGCGCACATATGGCTCACGCATACGCGTGATTTGGAGATTTTCACAGCGACGCGTGTGCGTACCTGACGCGTACGCGTGATAAGCGAGATTGCACAGCGACGAGTGCGCGTAACTGACGTGTACGCGTGACACGCGAAAATGACCATCGATGCGTACGCGTGACTGACGCGTACGCGTGACATGCGCCATGTGCAGAAAATGCAAAAGACGCTGGGGGCGATTTTGGGCTGAGTTTGGACCCAGTTTTCGGCCCAAAAACACAGACTAGAGCCAGGGGACAAGCAGAGACTCAACACACATTCTCATTCGCATAATTTTTAGTTTTAGTTTGGAATCTTAGAGAGATAACACTACTTCCTCTAGGGTTCTTCACACTCATAGTTTTAGAGTTTTATGCTTTTGATTTGGATATTGAGAAGAGTCACTACCTCCATTGAAGTTTCCATTATTCTAGTTTGTTTCCTTATTCTTTTACTCTTTTAATCACCCATTAACCCTGTTCAGATTTACGTATGGATATCTTTGATTTTGGAATTTATTAATGCAAAGAATTATTTTTACCTTTAATTAATTTTCTGCTATTATTTTATTTGAATTTCCATGTCTTCTTTTCTTCTCCAATTATCATTTATGAAAATGGCATTCACGTCAATGGAGTAGACTCTCAACTTGACTTAGGAGTTGATTAAAAGGAGACCCTTGAGTTGGAATACTCAAGTGTAATTGGAAATTGGAAGTTGTTGGCTGGCTCTCAAGTCACTAACAATAATCCTTCCATAGGAGAGGATTAGGACTTGTGAATTGGAGCTAGTTTAGTTACTTGACTTTCCTTTATTCGGTAAAGGATAACTAAGTAGAAACAAAAACATCTTACCATTGCACTTGGGGAAATTCAACAAGGATAGAACTTCCAATTAATATTCTCCCAGTTAAGGCTTTTTATTTCGAATCTATAGAACCTCTTGTTAATTTTCATTGCTTTAATTAATAATCATTTTAATTTCCCATTCTCCAACTCTAAAAATTCTCAGAAAATTTCTGACCAATAAATTGCACTCTTTTGTCAACTCGTTGGGAGACGACCTGGGATTTATACTCCCAGTATTTCATTCTTAAATTGTGACAACCCTTTTTAAATTGATAAGCAGAATTTTCGTCGGTTAAGAACTGTACTTGCAACGCTGTTCTCATTTTATCTGTTTTAGTTAAAAACAGGAGATCGGTTTAACCGGGTTCACAGTTTACTGGTGCAGTTTAGCACCAGCACTCTCTGATGGCTTTAGCAATGCTAATGCCTCATCATACATGTTCTATTATCATATTAAATATGTTACTAGTGTCATTTATGCTAGTAGCTCAGAAAAGAATTTTTAGAGATGTTTTACAAGTGTTCCAATACATCTAGTTTTAGTAGTTATACACCTGAGATATTTTAATATTATTTTAATCCACCTCCAAGCCAACCAATAACAACTCACCCTACACCCCCAAGACCTCCAAGGCTGACTCATTTGCTCATTGTGGCCAAAAATCATCAAGAGAAAAAGGAGAGAAAGTTCTTGGTTCATAAATCTTCAAAGCTTGATTTCTTCTGCACTAAAACTCAAATCAAAACTCCGATTACACCAAAATAATCCTCTCTTCTTCCTCTACATAACCATGTAACTTTTCATGGCTAGAAATCAGGTGAGATGGCTGTCTCCCTCCTTCTTCAATTCGGTTTTCAAGGAAAACCATGCTAAACATGTGTTTTCTTGATGTTCTTCCTTAAATCTCTTGCTTAGCTTGACTTGTGGGCCAAAGATCTTCAATTTCCAGCAAGTTTAATGTGATGATATCCTTCCTCAACTTCTGTTGAAGGTTTGGTTAGTTGATGGTTTTGAGTTTTAAAGTTGTTCTTGATTGGATTTAAGAGAAAAAAGTGCTTTAAGAACACTTCAAACAGTAACCGGATTTAGTTAGTTGATGGTTTATATGAGTGATTCTTGTTGAAATTTTGGTGAAAATTTGATGAAATTTGATGAAATTCAAGCTATGAACTTATGTTCTTGGGTAGCTGGGAAAAACAAACCCTAACCCTTAAATTGGGGTTGAATTTGTGTTGAAACCAAGTGGAAAATATAGGGCTTTGGTGGCTGCAAATTTATTATGAATTATGGTAAAAATCGGTTGCTGAAAAGATTGAAGAACGGGTGAAAACAAAGAAAGAATCTGAAAAATTTACGAAGAACACTTTGAGTGTGGTGAAGAACAATGAAGAACACCTTTTTTATCCATAAAAGGGCAAGGAAGTAATTATTTTTGGTGTTTGGGGGGTTATTTTGTAATTTCTAAAAGTTAGGATGGTTAAAGTAGAAATATTAAAAGTTACGGGTGGTAAAAAGTGAATTTTAAAGGTTAAATGTTAAAAAGGGGTAATTTTCAAAAATTTAATAATAAAATAATAAATAATAATAAAATATTAAACAATATTATTTAATTAAAAATAATATTTTAATAAAAATAATAAAATAATGTAGAAAAGGCAGTTTTTCGTAAAAGTTTTAGAAAGACAACTTTGAGCTCAGAATCTCATAATTACCTTCATAAAACACTTAGGGAGTGGTAATAACATATTAGTGAGGCAAAGATAAAGGAAAGATAAAAAGCTAAAGAAGAGATAAAAATTGAAGAAAAAGTCTGTAAAGTTTTAATGACAGAAACAAACAAAGATTAGTGAACGAACTAGGAGCAACATAGTTAGTTCTTGAGTTGCGCCTAGGGTTAGGTATAATATGAAAAATTAAACTATTTCAGTATAGACTTAATGAATCTATACTTGGGACAGACTAACTATTCATGCCGAAATTTACATAAGCTATAAATACATATGTTGAACAAAAAAACTAGAGCAGAGTAAAGAGACAAAGAGAAAAGAGTAATCAGAGCAAAGTAAAGAGACAAAGAGAAAGAGCTAATATAATAAAGAGAATAGAGGAAAAGAGTATAAAAATAAAGAGTTAAGCCTTATTGCAAGATATTCTATTGTATATTCGTCTGCTGCTTTTCCGTTAGACCTAGAGGTCCTGTAGGCCCAAGTTCACCTACAGTGAGTTGTTATTCCTGTAGGCCAAAGTTCACCTGCAGTGAATATCAATTGTGTATCTCAGGGTGTTGCTTCTATTGGCCGAAGTTCACCTATAGAGAGTTGTGATTCCTGTAAGCCGAATTTCACTTACAAGGGCGCCATTTCTGTAAGCCGAAGTTCACTTACAGAGGTGCCATTTCTCTAGGCCGAAGTTCACCTACAGAAAGTTGTTGTGTTGTGTTTAGACTATTCCTGTAAGCCAAAGTTCACTTACGGGAGTGCTATTTCTATAGGCCGAAGTTCACCTACAGAGAATAAGCCATATCTAGGACTAGTTCCTAGGTAATGTCGGGCTGCAGGGTGTAAATCGACACGTGCGCTCATGGCCTGCATAGGACAAACATGCATCATATTTGGTTTTGCATTTCCTCTGTTATGATTATTGTATTAATGTATGCATTACTTGTTTGTGTTCTATTCTCTGTGTCTATGTTTTACTTTTTGTATTCTTCTATTTGTGTTCTATTTTTTGTTTTCTCTATTTTATCTATTTATCTGTCTTCTATTTACTGCTTCTTTATATTCTGTTATTCGTCTGCCAAACAACATAGAATTAATGATCATAACTAATGACCTTGACCCTACTATGAACTCCCCAGTGCTTACCCCTTCTCTCTCCCTTCCCCCTTCAGATGAAAGCAAGAGTACCCTTCCGTAGTTCGTTGATGATCGTTCCGCAAAGAGGATTCTGCTCTAGGTTGTCTTATGAGTCTAGAGTGAACTCCGTGATCTATTTATATGTATATACTGTGAGACCAACCAACGTCTGCACCCCGTTTATAAGTGAACTTTAACCTAAATCCTGTGTACGAGACTCCTGTTATGTGGCTACTTGATGAAGTGCCAGAGAGACGTCATATGGCAATGTATGATCGTGCAGAAGAGTAGTAGATGAGGTTCCACCTTTTAATGATGTTCCAGCTGACTTGAGTTTTCAAGACCTAGAACGTACTTTCCATCGCCCTAGTAGTTTAGAGGGACTAGGTGAGTATAGAGTCTAGGCTAACCTAGGCACCAGCTTAGGGACTTCTTGAACAGGTCACGGCCTGGGATGTTGTATGTATATATATGTATATAGATATTATTTAGCTATATCTAGGGGTATTCTAACTAAAGATCTTTACTCTAATAAAGGATGGATAACCGAATGTTAACTTTTTGAGATGTATATAAGTGTGGTTGTTTATAACTGTTGTATCTGTTATCAACGTTTTCAAAAAAAAGGTACCTCACAAAATAACTACATTTTAACAATGAATCAGGCTTATATACTGAAAATCGGGTCGTTACACCTCTGAATCAAACTTGGTCAAAACTCTCGGATTTCAGCCAGAAAATACTTGAAATAACCATAAAACACAACAACTCCTAGTAGAATTCAAAAATGTGAATTTTACACTAAAACCTATGAAAATATAATAAAACTTAAAAAACATAGCAAAAACTAAATGAAAATGATGTCAAAAAGCGTATAAAATATCTGCTCATCACTTTTCCAAGATAATTGAATGTTAAAATGAAGAACGAAATACTTTCTAGTAAATCAAGAGAGATGAAGAGAAGAAGAAGTTCAATTCAATAGTGATCCATCAAGTACAATAGAGCTCCTTCCCCCAATGAGAGGGAGTTTAGCTACTCATAGCTCAAGAGAGTACAGGAGATGGAAAAAAGTATCTAAGAGTATAAAGTGAAAGTGAAAGTTCCAGTCTCTCTCTAAGTCCAAAGTAAAAGTCTAAAAGTCCTTTACTCAGTACCCTCCTTGGGGTATTTATACTACTCCTGGTTTTGAAATAAAAATTACAAAAAGAAATAAAAAATACAAAGTTTCCTAACTGGCTCAGCTTGAGTGGAGGCATGTGGAATGGCGTGCCACGTGAGGTGATCTGGCGTGCCACACCCAGGACTGGCATGCCACGCCCAGGCATGCCCCTGGACATGCTAATGATAAGGGTTGGGCATGCCACGCCTTCGAGCATACCTTCAATGATGCTTCTCTTTCACTCTCTAAAGAAATGAATTGGCGTGCCATGCTCACGACTTGGTGTGCCACGCCCATTATGCTTGATCAAACTCGCTTTCTATGTACTAAGTTTCTCCGGATAGTTGGCCTGGCATGCCACGCCACTGCTTGGCGTGGCACGCCCATAGTGTTGGACCAGGATTGCCTTCTGTTTAATGAGCTAGGCGTGCCACGCCCATGCTTGGCATGCCACACCCTCGATGGTGCAGAAACTCCTTTCTTTGGAGAAGTAACCTGGCGTGCCACGCCACCACACGCCAGTGGACACGCCAGTGTTGAGACTTTGGCGTGTCACGCCTTTGAGCACGCCCATGTTGTTGCACCATTCTTCATTTCCTGAAAATTATGCCTGGCGTGCCACGCCCATGCTCAGCTTGCCATGCCCTTTATATTGCATTGAGTACCCTTTTCTGGAAAATAGAACCGGCGTGCCATGCCCTTTGTACTGCCTATATCACCCTTCTCTGGAGAACAGAACTGGCATGCCACACCCATGCTTGGCATGCCATGCCCTTTTTGTTGGGTTGATCACCTTTTCTCTAAAATAGAACTGGCATGCCATGCCCAGGTTTGGCGTGCCATGCCCCTTGTGAGACCTGAGCAAACTTCTCTGGAAAGTAGAACTGGCATGCCACATCCAGGGTTATGTTGAGAATCCTTTCTAGAGAGTAGAAATGGCATGCCACGCCCATAGTAAGTCTTGAGCAAACTTCCTTGGAAAGTATAACTGGCATGCCACGCTCATAGTATAATGTTGAGCAACCTTCTCTAGAGACTAAGCCTGGCGTGCCACGCCCAGGCACGCCAGCATACACGCCCATAGTAAAACTTGGCGTGGCACGCCTTCAAGCACGCCCATAGACACACCCTTATTGAGGTTTCTTTGGCGTGCCATGCCCATTGACACGCCAACCTTGCTTGCTCCAAGTGGCATGTCCATACACACGCCTAGCCTTCTTTGCTTGCTTTCTTCATCTTTTGCTACTCTTTTCTCCTGAAATGCATACAAGAACTAATTTCAAAGTAATGTTCTACTAACTCATGATATAGCTCTTAATAATGCATTGAATCAGTGAGAATTTATCAATTCTATGGTCTTTATAATGAGAAAATAGGTAGATGATGCAAGTCATCACCCTACCTTGTTTTGCTGCTCCAAATTTGGTTATGCTCTTAGGTGGTCTTTAAGCACTTTTTCTTCCTGAATCATATCAAGAACAAATTTAAATCCACAAACCCTCAACTGAACAAATCTCATTCAACATTTTAGGAAGGGATTTCTCACCTTAAACTTGTTGGAAATTAATGTTTCTTGGCCCATAAGTCAAGTTAAGCATGATTCCTAAGGAAAAACATCAAGAAAACACATGTTTAAGCATGTTTCCTTGAAATCAAAGAAAAAGGGAGATGGTGCAGCCAACTCACCTTGATTCCAACCTTGATAAGTCATATGGTTATGTAGAGAAAGAAGAGAGGATCATTTTAGTCGGATTGGAATTTTGATTTGAGTTTTAATTCAGAAGAAATCAAGCTTTGAAGATTTGGAACTAAGAACTTTTCTCTCTTTTTCTCTCTTGAAAATTTTGGCCACAAGGAGTAAATGAACCAGCCTTAGGGGTCTTCGGGGTATAGGGTGAGTTTTGATTGGTTGGCTAGGAGGTGGATTAAAAAATATTAAATTATCTCAAGTGTATAACTACTAAAACTAGATGTACTGAAACACTCGTAAAAACATCTCTAAAAATTCTTTTCTGAGCTACTAGCATAAATGACACTAGTAACAAATTTAATATGACAATAGAACATGTATGATAAGGCATTAGCATTGCTAAAGTCATTAGAGAGTGCTGGTACTAAGCTGCACCAGTAAACTGTGAACCCGGTTAAACTGATTTCCAGTTTTTAACTAAAGCAAACCAAGTAATATTATAATATCGTTCAACCAGCTTCTAGTACTAATATAATGATAATATTATACTATTATCTTTCTTCTCTCATGGATCGAGTCCGGTTCATCAAACTGAGACTATTTACGAAAACCAGAATCAAAACTCTTAACCGATATGGTTCAAAAACTAGGTTCTTCGTGATTGCATTGTCGAGCTTGCCCCAAAAGAGGTTCTAGCTTAAAGATGAAATAATAACAATGAGGATTGAGATGCTTGATGATACAGCAAAGGTGTTCCCTTTACTAATCTTTCGAAGAAATCCGTGCCTTCAGAAAAGATCTCGCGTACTCAAAACACGGGTTGTTATAGAGAGACTCACCCTTTCTCTGCACGAAATTCTGAACGTCAGTCCTCAGCTTGGTCAGCCTCTGAGGTGGAAAGAATTTAGTTAGGAACTTGCTGACCACATTATTCCATATATTCAGGTTCTTCTTAGGTTGTGTGTCAAGCAACTGCTTGGCTCTATCCCGTACGATAAACAAAAAAAGCAATAGCCTATAAACATCAGGATAGAGTCCATTGGTCTTCATCGTATGATAGATTTGCAGGAAATTTAAGATGAATAAATTTGGGTCTTCCTGCGGGAGTTCATGAAATTGACAGTTTTGTTACACCAAAGTAATGAGCTGAGGTTTCAACTCAAAGTTATTGGCATTCACAGGTGACACAACAATGATACTGCCTTAGAAGGTGGGATTAGGAGCAGTGTAAGAACCAAGAGTTCCCGTAGGTTGCTCAGGAGCATCAGAAGCATTAGGGATAGCAACATTATTGTTGTTGTTTAGCTCTATAGTGATTTCTTCAGCTTCTTTCTCAAAATTATCCTTGAGATTATCAGTAGCTCTGTAAGCCCTAGCTTGTTGTAGGCGTCATCTTAGAGTTCTTTTAATCTCAGGATCAAAGTCAAGAAGAGGTTTCTTACGCCTGTTCCTACTCATAAACAAACAGAAAATAGGAAAAAGTGAGAATCTCTAAGTCAAAGTGAAGGGAAATCCCAGTTAGGTAACCTAAGTAAAATAAACTAAATAAATGGGAATATATTTTCAAAAATTAATAAGGAAAAAAAGGGCAAAAAATTTTGAAAATAATAAGGTAAAAATAGAAACAAAAGAAAAATACTAAGCGAATTTTCAAAAATAAAGGATAGAAATTAAACACAATTAAAGCAAAGAACATCTAATCTAAGCAATCAAACAACGGGTAGTTGTCAATCACAGTCAATCCTCGACAACGGCGCCAAAAACTTGGTGCAAATTTTGAAAATCACATACTAACAGATAAGTTCACTAGGTTGTACCAAGTAATACCTCAGGTGAGTGAGCGTCGATCCCACGAGGATTGATAGACCAAGCAACAATAATTGAGTGATTTACTTAGACAGACAAGTACAAAGGGGTGTTTTTGAGTTCAAATTGCATTAAACAGTAGTTCAGAATATTTAAGAAAACAAACAGTAAACGGATAATGAGAATTATATGAAAAACAGATAAGGTTTTGGTGATATTTACTTTTTTGGATTAATAATTCTTACCAACTACTTTAATCATGCAAGATTCAATTCATGGCAAACTTTAATTGATTAAATCCTAATTCCTTAGACATTTAATCTCCTCTAACATAATCAACCGCCAATTCCTTAGTCACTTAATTTAGATTAAAGGTTTAAGTCCAATCCTAGTTTATTAGCCACACACACCCTAAGTACCCAAAGATAAGGTGATTATATGTCACATATTATGTTAAGTTCGAGTAATTAGAGAGTTATAAAGGAATTACTTTCAAGTTGTTATTCAAGTGAGTTAACTTTTCCAAGATTCAACAAGAATTCAAATAGAAAAAGATTTATCTTCTAATATACTCTAATTCCTAGGATGAACGAAAGTAATCCTTGAATATAACTCAGTGCATTAATTAAAAGTAGAATGACAATAGTATTAACCCATCCAATGTTCACCTACAAAGAGATGTTATTTCTGTAAACCAAAGTTCACTTACAGGGGCGTCATTTCTGTAGGCCAAAGTTCACCTACAGAGAGTTGTTATTCCTGTTGGCCAAAATTCACTTACAAGGGCGCCATTTCTGTAAGCCAAAGTTCACTTATAGTGGTGCCATTTCTGTAGGCCGAAGTTTACCTACAGAGATTTTTGTGTTGTGTTTACACTATTCCTGTAAGCCAAAGTTCACTTACAGGGGTGCCATTTTGTAGGCCGAAGTTCACCTACAGAGGGTTGCTGCACGGCCGCAAATGGCTCGTCAATCGGAGTTCCATACCAAAAGTTATGGTGGTCTAAAGGTGAGGATGGCTAGGGTTTTCTCTCTTCTCTTTTCTCTTCTCTCAATTCCGTGTCTCTCTCATAAAATAGGGGAAATGGTAGCTGAAAACTCATTAAATGTGAGTATATATATGCTGGCTTGAGCCCACTTAGGCCCGGTTCACTTGTTTAAGCCCATTGGCCCAATTTTGGACCAAAACCTTTAAAATTAGCGTTTTAATTTGCGTTTTAGATAGTTTTAACTTTCCAATTTATAGATTCTAATTTATTAACCTTTCTCACTCATAATTAATTTTCGCAGTCACATTACCGAACACTCTAAGTCGGTACTATCGATTAAGTTTCCAATATGCGTCCTTACGCATTTTTCCACAAAAAAGTACATTTTTCCACTCGAAAAAATCCTCCAAATCCAATTATCACATTTTAATTTTCAAATTATGACTCTAAGTTTTTCCACTCCCGACAGTCCATATTTAATTAATTATTTATTTAATTTTTGTTTAATTAGGATTTTACAACTTTCACCCCTAGGGTTTCTATTTTTACCAGTTTACCCTCATGCATTATCAAAAGACTTTTTTACCCTTTAGTAAACTAATTAATCATTGTAAAGCTTTCTTCCTTGTAAAATTACTGTTATCTTCCTAAGCCTTTTAAGTAATACTTTTTAAACTTATTTAATGCCAACTTTACCAAATTTTCCTTACAATTCCTCACATGTCGTTTTTCCTCTAGACTTTTGTATAAATGCTAATTTTGTCTTTTTTAACACAAAAAACTATTATACCCTTAACTTTTTATTCTTATCTGAGTAGTTATCATACTTTCACTTTGGACCTAAAACCTTACTAAAACTTTTATTTAGACCTGATAATTTTATTTTAATCACAATTTTAGCATCTTTTTTTATAATTATAATTTTACCCCTAAGGCTTCTGATGAGCGGATAATTTATACGCTTTTTGGCATTGTTTTTACATAGTTTTCAGTATGATTTAGTTAGTTTTTAGTATATTTTTATTAGTTTTTAAATAAAAATCACATTTCTGGACTTTACTATGAGTTTGTGTGTTTTTCTGTGATTTCAGGTATTTTTTGGCTGAAATTGAGGGACCTGAGCAAAAATCTGATTCAGAGGCTGAAAAAGGACTGCAGATGCTGTTGGATTCTGACCACCCTGCACTCAAAGTGGATTTTCTGGAGCTACAGGAGTCCAAATGGCGCGCTCTCAATTGCGTTGGAAAGTAGACATCCAGGGCTTTTCAGCAATATATAAGAGTCCATACTTTGCTCGAGTTTAGATGATGCAAACTGGCGTTCAACGCCAGTTCTCTGCCCTATTCTGGCGTTAAACGCCAGAAACAGGTTACAAGTTGGACTTAAACACCCAAAATAGGTTACAACCTAACGTTTAACTCCAGAAACAGCCTAGGCACGTGTAAAGCTCAAGTCTCAGCCCCAGCACACACCAAGTGGGCCCCGGAAATAGATTTCTGCACTATCTATCATAGTTTACTCATTTTCTGTAAACCTAGGTTACTAGTTTAGTATTTAAACAACTTTTAGAGATTTATTCTGCACCTCATGATATTTTCACATTTTACAATGTATCTCTACGGCATGAGTCTCTAAACTCCATGATTGGGGGTGAGGAGCTCTGCTATGTCTCGATGAATTAATGCAATTACTTCTGATTTCTTTTCAATCATGCTTGTTTCTATTCTAAGATACTCGCTTGTACTTAATCGTGATGAATGTGATGATCTGTGACACTCATCATCATTCTCAACCTATGAACGCGTGCCTGACAACCACTTCCGTTCTACCTTAGATTGAGTGTGTATCTCTTAGCCTCTTGGTTCATGATCAGAGTCTTCGTGGTATAGGCTAGGATTATTGGCGGCCATTCCTGAGATCCAGAAAGTCTAAATCTTGTCTGTGGTATTTCGAGTAGGATTTGGGAGGGGATGACTGTGACGAACTTCAAACTCACAAGTGCTGGGCATAGTGACAGACGCAAAAGGATCAATGGATCCTATTCCAACATGAGTGAGAACCGACAGATGATTAGTCGTGTGGTGACAGCGCATTTGAACCATTTTCATTGAGAGGAAGGATGGTAGCCATTGACAACGGTGATCCACCAACATAAAGCTTTCCATGGAAGGAGACCTGCATGCGTGAAGAAGAAGACAATAGGAAAGCAGAGATTCAGAAGACAGAGCATCTCCAAAACCTCAATCTGTTCTCCATTACTGCATAACAAGTACTATTTAATTTATGCTTTTTACCCTTCATAAATATAATCACTCTTATGATTGATTTCCTGACTAAGAATTACAAAATAGCCATAGCTTGCTTCAAGCCGACAATCTCTGTGGGATCGACCCTTACTCACGTAAGATATTGCTTGGACGACCCAGTGCACTTGCTGGTTAGTGGTACGAGTTGTGAAAAGTATGATTTACAATTCATGCACCAAGTTTTTGGCGCCGTTTCGGGGATTGTTCGAGTTTGGACAACTGACGGTTTATTTTGTTGCTTAGATTAGGAAAAAATTTTCTTTTTGGTTTAGAGTCTTCTATTATTGTTTTTGGTTGAAACTTTTTTTAAAAAAATCTTTATTTTCACTATTTAAAATTTTTTTGAAAATTCTTATAAACTAGTAATTGAGTTTTTTCTGTTTGAGTTTAGATTCATATTTTAAGTTTGGTGTCAATTGCATGTTTTTATTTTCTTTTAAATTTTCGAATTTGTTTTCATTGTTCTTTCTTAATCTTCAAGTTGTTCTTGTTTATTTTCCTTATTTGATCTTTAGTTTTTCTTGTTTTGTTATTTTCTAGTTTTTTTTGTGCATTTTCGAATTATTAGTATCCAAAATATAAAAAAAATTTATACATTAAATACCTTTATTAAAACACTTTAAATTTATAGCTCAATTGGCTAGAGCGGTGTGCTTATGTTCTTGGTAATTGGGAATCTTCCTTTTAAAATTTTTTCAAAAAATAATTTTTCTTGGACTAAATCTCATGTCAAACTTTTAAGTTTGGTGTTCTCTTGATATTTTTTTATTTTATTTTCTTTTATTTCGAAAAATTATTTTTAGTTTTCTAAAAGTTTTAAGTTTGGTGTTCTTTTTATGTTCTTATGAGTCTTCAAAGTGTTCTTGAGGCCTCTTTGTATTTTGATCTTAAAATCTTTAAGTTTGGTGTTCCTTGGTGTTTTCCCTCCAAAACTTTCGAAAAAACAAGGACCGTTAGATCTAAAAATTTTAAATCTGGTGTCATTTTATTGTTATTCCCTTTCCTCATTAAATTCAAAAATATCTTTTCTCTTTATTTTAAATTGAATTTTCAAAAATTACTTTTAAAAATTCAGATTTTTATTTTAAAAATCAAATCTTTTCAAAATCCAAAATATTTTTTCAAAAATCACATCCAAAGTTTTTCAAATCTTCTTAATTAAGCAATTACTTTTATTTTTCTCTTGGTTTTCGAAATTTACATCTTAATTTATAATTATTTTATTTTATTTTATCGTTTTAATAATTTGGTTTTTTTCTACTTAAATAAAATAAAAATAAGAATATATTTTCTTTGCAATTCATATCAATTCCATTTTATCCATCATGGATCTAAGTGGAAATGAACAGTCCAGAAGGACTCTGGGGTCATATGCTAATCCCACTACTGCTGCATATGGGAGTAGTATCTGTATACCTCCCATCAAAGTAGGCAGTTTTGAGCTAAATCCTCAGCTCATTGTCATGGTGCAGCAAAACTACCAGTATTCCGGTCTTCCACAGGAAGAACCTACTGAGTTTCTGGCACAATTCTTGCAAATTGCTGACACAGTACGTGACAAGGAGGTAGATCAGGATGTATACAGGCTGTTACTGTTTCCGTTTGCTATAAAAGATCAAGCTAAAAGGTGGTTAAATAACCAACCCACAACAAGCATAAGGACATGGAAACAGTTATCAGACAAATTCCTGAATCAATATTTCCCTCCAAAAAGGATGACACAGCTAAGGCTGGACATCCAAGGCTTTAAACAAGAGGATGATGAATCCCTTTATAATGCCTGTGAGAGGTACAGAGGGATGCTAAGGAAATGCCCCTCTGAGATGTTTTCAGAATGGGTGCAATTAGACATCTTCTACTATGGGCTTACAGAATGAGCTCAGATATCTCTAGACCACTCAGCTGGTGGATTTATACACATGAGAAAAACTATTGAAGAGGCTCAAGAGCTTATTGATATAGTTGCTAGAAATTAGCATCTGTACATAAGTAGTGAGTCCTCCATAAAAGAAGAAGCCAAAGCAGTGTCTACTGAACTTGGTCCTCCAGAACAAGTTGCTGAACTCAAACAAAAATTGTGTTTTTTAACAAAACAGCTAGCAGAATTCAAGGAGATGCTACAAGACACTAAAAATGATAATAAAAATATGGAGGCACAATTGAATCAGACAAAATAGCAGTTATCAAAGCAGATAACAGAAGAGTGTCAGGCAGTTCAATTAAGAAATGGAAAAACATTAAATACCTCACTTCAGAGCAGCAGAAAGCCAAGAAAAGAACAAGTGATAGAGGATGAGCAAAATATCATCCAAAACCCCTCTGAGGACAGTAAGAGCCCAGAGAGGAACAACTCTGGCGTTCAAACGCCAGAAACAGGCAAGGAGCTGGCGTCAAACGCCCAATGGAAGCTCAGTTCTGGCATTCAAACGCCAGAAACAGGTAAGAAATTGGCGTTCAACACCAATCAAGCTTCTAACCCTGGCATTTAAACGCCAGTGAGGGATCAGACACACACAAGTACTGATAACAACCCCTCTAAAAAGGCTTCTCCAACCACCTCTGTAGAAAATAAACCTGCAGCAACCAAGGTTGAGGAATACAAAGCCAAGATGCCTTATCCTCAAAAACTCCGCCAAGAGGAGCAGGATAAGCAATTTGCCCGCTTTACAGACTATCTCAAGACTCTTGAAATAAAGATTCCATTTGCAGAGGCACTTGAGCAAATACCCTCTTATGCCAAGTTCATTAAAGAGATCTTGAGTCATAAGAAGGATTAGAGAGAAACTGAAAGAGTTCTCCTCACTGAAGAATGCAGTGCAGTCATTCTGAAAAGTGACCCAGAAAAGCTTAAAGATCCCGGGAGCTTTATGATACCATGCATATTAGAGGATAATTTCACCAAGACAGCCTTATGTGATCTTGGGGAAAGCATCAACCTAATACCTGCATCCACTATCAGAAAGCTTGGTTTAACTGAAGAAGTCAAACCAACCCGGATATGTCTCCAACTTGCTGATGGCTCCATTAAATACCCATCAGGCGTAATTGAGGACATGATTGTCAGGGTTGGGCCATTCGCCTTCCCCACTGACTTTGT
The DNA here is from genome assembly GCF_000816755.2 of Arachis ipaensis. Classification (NCBI taxonomy): domain Eukaryota; kingdom Viridiplantae; phylum Streptophyta; class Magnoliopsida; order Fabales; family Fabaceae; genus Arachis; species Arachis ipaensis. The sequence continues at coordinate 84,798,957 of NC_029793.2, forward strand.
AGTGTTGGAAATAGAGGAGCACAAGAGTGCTACTCTCATTCTAGGAAGACCTTTTCTAGCAACTGGACGAACTCTCATTGATGTCCAAAAAGGGGAAGTAACCCTGAGAGTCAATGAGGATGAGTTTAAGTTGAATGCTGTCAAAGCCATGCAGCATCCAGACACACCAAAAGACTGCATGAAAGTTGATCTTATTAACTCTTTGGTAGAGGAGATCAACATGGCTGAGAGTCTCGAATCAGAGCTGGAAGATATCTTTAAAGATGTTCAGCCTGATCTGGAGGATTCAGAGAAATTGAAAGAGCCTCTGAAACTTCCTCAGGAAGAGGAAAAACCTCCTAAACCCGAGCTCAAACCATTACCACCATCCCTGAAATATGTATTTCTGGGAGAAGGTGACACTTTTCCAGTGATCATAAGCTCTGCTTTAAATCCCCTGGAAGAGGAAGCACTACTTCAAGTGCTAAGGACACACAAGACAGCTCTTGGGTGGTCCATAAGTGATCTTAAGGGCATCAGCCCAGCAAGATGCATGCACAAGATCCTATTGGAGGACAATGCTAAGCCAGTGGTTCAACCACAGAGGCGGCTAAATCTAGCCATGAAGGAAGTGGTACAGAAAGAGGTCACCAAGTTACTGGAGGCTGGAATTATTTATCCTATTTCTGATAGCCCCTGGGTGAGCCCTGTCCAAGTTGTCCCCAAAAAGAGAGGCATGACAGTGGTTCATAATGAAAAAAATGAACTGGTTCCTACAAGAACAGTTACAGGGTGGCACATGTGTATTGACTACAGAAGGCTCAATACAGCCACCAGAAAGGATCATTTTCCTTTACCATTCATAGACCAGATGCTAGAAAGACTAGCAGGTCATAATTATTACTGCTTTTTGGATGGCTATTCAGGCTACAACCAAATTGCAATAGATCTACAGGATCAAGAGAAAACAACATTCACATGTCCATCTGGAGTATTTGCCTACAGAAGGATGCCATTTGGGCTGTGTAATGCACCTGCAACCTTTCAGAGATGCATGCTCTCTATTTTCTCTGATATGGTAGAAAAATTTCTGGAAGTATTCATGGATGATTTCTCAGTATATGGAGACTCATTCAGCTCCTGTCTTGATCACCTGACACTGGTTCTGAAAAGATGCCAAGAGACTAACCTGATTTTAAACTGGAAAAAATGTCACTTTATGGTGACTGAAGGGATTGTCCTTGGGCACAAGATTTCGAACAAAGGAATAGAGGTGGATCAAGCTAAGGTAGAGGTAATTAAAAATTACTACCACCTACTAATGTTAAGGCAATCAGAAGCTTTCTGGGGCATGCAGGATTCTATAAGAGATTTATAAAGGATTTTTCAAAAATTGTAAAACCTCTGAACAACCTGCTAGCTGCTGATATGCCATTTGTGTTTGACACAGAGTGTCTGCAGGCGTTTGAAACTTTGAAAGCTAAGCTGGTCACAGCACCAGTTATTTCTGTACCAGACTGGACATTACCATTCGAACTAATGTGTGATGCCAGTGACCATGCCATTGGTGCAGTATTGGGGCAAAGGCATGACAAGCTTCTGCATGTCATTTATTATGCTAGTCGTGTTTTAAATGATGCCCAGAAAAATTACACAACCACAGAAAAAGAATTGCTTGCAGTGGTTTATGCCATTGACAAGTTTAGATCATACTTAGTAGGATCAAAAGTGATTGTGTACACTGACCATGCTGCTCTTAAATATCTACTTACAAAGCAGGATTCAAAACCCAGGCTCACAAGATGGGTGTTGCTTCTGCAAGAGTTTGATATAGAAATAAGAGACAGAAAAGGGACAGAAAACCAAGTGGATGATCATCTGTCCCGGATAGAACCCAATAGAAGGGGTGTCCTTTCCCTCTATTGAGATCTCTGAAACCTTTCCAGATGAGCATTTGTACGCCATTCAGGAAACACCATGGTTTACAGACATTTCAAACTATAAAGCTGCAAGGTTCATACCCAAGGAGTACAGCAGGCAACAAAAGAAAAAATTAATTACTGATGCAAAGTACTACTTGTGGGATGAACCCTATCTCTTTAAGAGATGTGCAGACGGAATAATCCGTAAGTGTGTGCCTAGAGAAGAAGCACAAAAGATCTTATGGCATTGCCATGGGTCACAATATGGAGGTCATTTCGGAGGTGAGCGAACAGCCACCAAGGTCCTCCAATGTGGCTTCTACTGGCCTACCCTCTATAGAGATTCCCGAGAGTTTGTACGTAACTGTGACAGTTGCCAGAGATTTGGTAATCTGCCTCATGGTTACGCCATGCCTCAACAAGGAATCTTGGAGATTGAGTTGTTTGATGTATGGGGTATTGACTTCATGGGGCCTTTCCTACCATCATACTCAAACACTTATATTCTGGTTGCAGTCGACTATGTATCTAAATGTGTAGAGGCCATTGCCACACCCACTAATGATACTAAGACAGTGCTGAAGTTTCTCCAGAAACATATCTTCAGCAGGTTTGGTGTCCCTAGAGCACCAATTAGTGATGGGGGCACTCACTTCTGCAACAAACAGCTTTACTCTGCTATGGTCCGGTATGGAATTAGTCACAAGGTGGCAACTCCATATCATCTACAGACAAACGGGCAAGCTGAAGTCTCTAATAGAGAACTAAAAAGAATCCTGGAACGGACTGTAAGTACCCGTAGACAAGATTGGGCAAGAAGCTTGGATGATGCTCTGTGGGCTTACAGAACAGCATTCAAGACTTCTATAGGGACCTCTCCATACCAGCTTGTGTATGGTAAGGCCTGCCATCTGCTCGTGGAACTAGAGCATAAGGCCTACTGGGTAACCAGATTCCTAAACTTTGATGCCAAATTAGCTGGAGAAAAAAGATTGCTCCAGCTGAATGAGCTAGAGGAATTCAGACTCACTACTTTCGAAAATGCCAAGCTTTACAAAGAGAAAGCAAAAAGGTGGCATGACAGAAAGTTGTCATCTAGAGTCTTTGAACTAGGATAGAAGGTTCTGCTGTTTAACTCTAAGCTCAGGCTATTCCCCGGGAAACTGAAATCCCGGTGGAGGGGACCATATGTGATTACAAATGTGTTACCATATGGCTATGTGGAGCTTCAAGACATTGATTCTAATAAGAATTTCATTGTTAATGGACAAAGAATCAAGCATTATCTTGAAGGCAATGTTGAGCAAGAGTGCTCAAGGCTGAGGCTAAATTAAAAGCTCAGCAAGGTCCAGCTAACGACAATAAAGAAGCGCTTGCTGGGAGGCAACCCAGCCATTAGCAAAGCTTTTTATTTATTTATTTATTTATTTTTAAGTATACAAGTTTAATATAAATAATCTTCAAGGTAAAGAATCAATTGCATAAGTTCACAGGGTTACAGAAGGATTCAGAATACAAAACAGGGAGAAAGAGCTCACTGGCAAGAAAACGCCAGTAAGAGGTATAATTGGGCGTTTAACGCCATACTTGCAGCATCCTGGGCGTTCAAAAAAACGCCCAGTGATGAAAGATTTCTGGCATTTAACGCCAGCCAGAAGCAACAGCTGGGCGTTAAATGCCCAAAAGAGGCTACAGATGGGCGTTAAACGCCCAAAACAAGCAGCAGTTGGGCGTTTAACGCCA
>NC_029793.2:84803527-84822523 GCF_000816755.2 Arachis ipaensis
GCATGACAGAAAGCTGTCATCTAGAGTCTTTGAACCAGGACAGAAGGTTGTGCTGTTTAACTCTAGGCTCAGGCTATTCCCCGGGAAACTGAAATCCCGGTGGAGGGGACCATATGTGATTAGTTACCATTTACCATATGGCTATGTGGAGCTTCAAGACATTGATTCTAATAAGAATTTCATTGTTAATGGACAAAGAATCAAGCATTAGGCTGAAGGCAATGTTGAGCAAGAGTGCTCAAGGCTGAGGCTAAATTAAAAGCTCAGCAAGGTCCAGCTAACGACAATAAAGAAGCGCTTGCTGGGAGGCAACCCAGCCATTAGCAAAGCTTTTTATTTATTTATTTATTTATTTTTAAGTATACAAGTTTAATATAAATAATCTTCAAGGTAAAGAATCAATTGCATAAGTTCACAGGGTTACAGAAGGATTCAGAATACAAAACAGGGAGAAAGAGCTCACTGGCAAGAAAACGCCAGTAAGAGGTATAATTGGGCGTTTAACGCCATACTTGCAGCATCCTGGGCGTTCAAAAAAACGCCCAGTGATGAAAGATTTCTGGCATTTAACGCCAGCCAGAAGCAACAGCTGGGCGTTAAATGCCCAAAAGAGGCTACAGATGGGCGTTAAACGCCCAAAACAAGCAGCAGTTGGGCGTTTAACGCCAAGATTGTGGAGGGGAGGAAGTTTTTGTTCCCAACTTAATTTTTTCTCAAAAATTTATATCTCCATCCATTTTTCTTGCATAAACATGTTACCATACCTTCATTTTTCAAAATTTTTTTTAAATATCTTAATCCTAAAATTAAATCTTTCTCAATTCTTCTTCAAACTCTTCTCAAATCTTTTTTTTTTCAAAATAAATCTATCTTTTTCAAAATTTTTTTTCTTCTTTTTTCAAACTCATCAATATCTTTTTCAAATCTTCACCATATTTTTAGAACAAATCTATCTTTTTAAAATATCTTTCATATCTTTTCAATTTTAAATTACATCTTTTCCTATCATACTTATCTTTTCCAAATCACATTTTCTATCATATCTTTTTCAAAAATTTTCGAAATAAACCCACCCCCCCTTCCCTTTAAATCTTCGTTCGGCCTCCCCCTCTCTTCCACAATTCGAACTTGGCTCTCCCTCTATCCTTTTCCTTTCTTTTCTTTTGCTTGAGGACAAACAAACCTCTAAGTTTGGTGTGTTTATTCGTGATCACTAAGCCAATACCCACCAAGATCATGGCTCCTAAGGGAAAACAAACCAACTCAAGAGGCAAGAAAGAGAATATTCCAAAATCACTTTGGAATCAAAGGAAGTTCTTAACCAAAGAATATTCAGACCATTACTACAAAATAATGGGTCTAAGGTCAGTGATCCCGGAAGTTAAATTCGATCTGAAGGAAGATGAATATCCGGAGATCCAAGAGCAAATTTGAAACAGGAGCTGGGAAGTCCTAGCTAATCCTGAAACAAAGGTGGGAAGAAACATGGTTCAGGAATTCTACTCTAATCTGTGGCAAACAGACAGGCAGAGAACAGCTGGAACCGCATTCTATGACTATAGAACTCTGGTCAGAGGAAAGATTGTTCACACCCATCCTGACAAAATAAGGGAGATCTTCAAGTTGCCTCAACTGCAAGATAACCCAGACTCCTTTAATAGGAGAATGATGAGACCAAATCAGAGCTTGGATAAAATCCTAGAGGACATATGCCTCCCTGGAGCCAAATGGACAACCAACACAAAGGGTGTCCCAAACCAACTCAAAAGAGGAGATCTCAAACCAGTCGCCAGAGGCTGGCTGCACTTTATTGGGCGCTCTATACTGCCCACTAGCAACCGCTCTGAAGTCACCATCAAAAGAGCAGTGATGATTCATTGCATTATGCTGGAAAAAGAAGTGGAAGTTCATCAGCTAATTTCTTGTGAGCTTTACAAAATTGCAAACAAGAACTCCAAAGATGCCAAATTGGCTTATCCAAGCTTGATCTCCCTGTTATGTAAAGATGCTGGAGTAAAAATGGGAGTAGATGAGTATATTTTAGTTGAGCAACTAATCACCAAAAAGTCAATGGAAGGACAAGTGCAGGACGACCCCATCAAGAGGAGAGCACAGGAGTTCTTCCCGGAAATTCCTCAATTTGAATACTGGGGGCGCCTAGAAGCATCTATCACCAAGTTGCAAGAAGTTATGGATCAACTGAAGGAAGAACAGCAAAATTAAAACAGCATGCTCTGCAAACTGCTTAGGGAACAAGAAAAGCAAGGGCGTGAACTGAAAGAGCTGAAGCGCCAGAAGCTATCTCTTGAAGGGCCAAGCACCCCACAGACTAAAGAGGCATCCACCTCCCAAGGCAAAGGTTGTTGAGTCCTAACTCTGTGATAACCTTTTATCTATTTTTAGAGTATATAAGTATTAAAATTAGAGTCATTTGTCTTTATGTCTTTAGTTTCTTTTCTTTTATTGCTAAGTGTCTGCTTTTATGCCTAATTTATATTATTTCCATTAAATAATAAATAAAGATTAGAGTCTATGCCTTAAAGTTATGAACATCCTATGAATCTATCACCTCTCTTAATTGAAAACTGTTCTAAAAACAAAAGAACAAGAAGTACATGGTTTCAAATTCATCCTTGAAACTAGTTTAATTATTTTGATGTGGTGACAATACTTTTTGTTTTCTGAATGAATGCTTGGATAGTGCATATATCTTTTGATATTGTGATTTATGAATGTTAAATATGTTGGCTCTTGAAAAAATGATGAAAAAGGAGAAATGTTATTGATAATCTGAAAAATCATAAAACTGATTCTTGAAGCAAGAAAAAGCAGTGAATACAAAAGCTTGCGAAAAAAAAAAGGAGAAAAAAATGGTGAAAAAAAGGGGAAGAAAAAGAAAAAGCAAGCAGAAAAAGCCAAAAGCTCTTTAAACCAAAAGGCAAGAGCAAAAAGCCAATAGCCCTTAAAACCAAAAGGCAAGGGTAATAAAAAGGATCCAAAGCTTTGAGCATCAGTAGATAGGAGGGCCTAAAGGAATAAAATCTTGGCCTAAGCGACTAAACCAAGCTGTCCCTAACCATGTGCTTGTGGCGTGAAGGTGTTAAGCCAAAAGCTTGAGACTGAGCGGTTAAAGTCAAGATTCAAAGTGTAACAACCCTGATTTTCGAGTATGCGAGATCTTTTCCGAAGGCACGGATTTCGCCAGAAGATCAGTAAAGGGAACACCTCTTCTATATCAACAAGTATCTCAATCCTCATTGTCATTATGTCATCCTTAAGCTAGAACCTTTTCCGAGGCAAGCTCGATAACGCGATCACGAAGAACCTAGTTTTTGAACCGTATCGGTTGGCAGTTTTGATTCTGATTTTCGTAAATAGTCTCTGTTTGACGAACTGGACTCGATTCATGAGAGGAGATAGATAATAGTATAATATTATCATTATATTAGTATTATAAAATGCTTGAATGATATTATAAGGTTACCTGGTCTGTTTTAGTTAAAAACAGAAAATCGGTTTAACCGGGTTTACGGTTTACTGGTGCAGCTTAGCACCAGCACTCTCTAATGACTTTAGCAATGCTAAGGCCTCATCATACATGTTATATTCTCATAATAAATATGTTACTAGTGTCATTTATGCTAGTAGCTCAGAAAATAATTTTTAGATATGTTTTTACGAGTATTCCGATACATCTAGTTTTAGTAGTTATACACCTGAGATATTTTAATATTATTTTAACCCACCTCCAAGCCAACCAATCACAACTCACTACACCCCCAAGACCTCCAAGTCTGTCTCATTTCATCATTTTGGCCGAAAATAACAAGTGAGAAAAGAGAGAAACTTTCATGAACACTTAATCTTCAAAGCTTGATTTCTTCTGAACTAAAACTCAAATCAAAACTCCAATTTCACCAAAATGATCATCTCTTCTTCCTCTACATAACCATGTGACTTATCAAGGCTGGAAATAAGGTGAGATGGCTGTCTCCCTCCCTCTTCAATTCGGTTTTCAAGGAAACATGCTTAAACAAGTGTTTTCTTGATGTTCTTCTTTAGATCTCTTGCTTAGCTTGACTTGTGGGCCAAAGATCTTTGATTTCCTGCACGTTTAAGGTGAGGATAACCTTCCTAAGATGCTGCTGAAGTTTGTTTAGTTGATGGTTTAGAGTTTTAAATTTGTTCTTGATGTGTTTTAGGAGGAAAAAGTGCTTTAAGAACACTTCAAAGAGTAACCGGATTTGGAGTAGCAAATCAAGGTAGGGTTTGATGAATTTAATCTTGATTGATTGTGTTTGAGTTGTGTGATTATGATATGGTTTGGCTGTGCTTGAAATTGATTGTTTGTATGAGTAATTCTTGTTGAAATTTTGGTGAAATTTTGATGAAATTTGATGAAATTCAAGCTATGAATGTGTGTTCTTGTGGCTGCTGGAAAACAAAACCCTAGAGCTTAAATTGAGGTTCAATTTGTGTAGAAATAATGTAGAAATGATGGGGTTTTAGTGGCTGCTAATTTATTATGAATTATGGTAAAAATCGGTTGTTGAAAAGAGTGAAAAACGGGTAAAAATAGAGAAAGAATCTAAAGAATTTACGAAGAACACGAAGAACACTTTGAGTGTGATGAAGAACATGGAAGAACACCTTTTAGATCTTAAAAAGGGCAAGGTTGTAATTATTTTGGTGTTTGAGGGGTTATTTGGTAATTTCTGAAAGTTAGGGTGGTTAAAGTAGAAATATTAAAAGTTACCGGGGTAAAAAGTTAATTTTAAAGGTTAAAAGATAAAGGCAAGGTAATTTTCAAAAATTTAATAATAAAATAATAAATAATAATAAAATATTATATAATAATATTAATTAAAAATAATATTTTAATAAAAATAATAAAATAATACGGAAAAGGCAATTTTCTGTAAAAGCTTTAGAAAGACAACTTTAAGCGCAGAATCTCATAATAAAATTCATAAAACACTTAGGGAGTGGTAATAACATGTTAGTGAGGCAAAAATAAAAGAAAGATAAAAAGTTGAAGAAAAGATAAAAGTCGAAGAAAAGGTCTGTAAAGTTTTAATGACAGAAACAGACAGAGATTAGTGAACGAACTAGGGCAACATAGTTAGTCCTTGAGTTGCGACTATGGTTAGGTATTATATAAAAAGTTAAGCTGTTTCAGTATAGACTTAATGAACCTATACTTGGGACAGGTTAACTATTCATACCGAAATTAACATAAGCTTTAAATCCATACGTTAAACAGAGAACTCAGAGCAGAGTAAAGAAATACAGAGAACAGAGTAACCAGAGAAAAGTAAAGAGATATAGAGAAAAGAGTAACCAGAGTAGAATAAAGGGATACAGAGAAAAGAGTAATCTGATAAAGAGAAATGGTTTGAGTTAAGATGTTGTAAAAGTAAAAGCTGTAAACTTTGTATAGTATGATTGAACAGAGAAAGAAAGAAGTACTGCATAAGAATGTGAAAGTGATGATGAATAATGAGAATGATAATGAATGATGATAATGAGAAAAGAGTAATATAACAACAAGAATAGAGGAGAAGAGTATAAGAATAAAGAGTTAAGCCTTGTGGCATGATGTTCTGTTGTATGTTCATCTGCTGCTTTTTCATTGGCCCTAGAGGTCCTGTAGGCCCAAGTTCACCTACAGTGAGTTATTATTCCTGTAGGCCGAAGTTCACCTGCAGTGAATATCAATTGTGTATATCAGGGTGTTGCTCCTGTAGGCCGAAGTTCACCTACAGAGAGTTGTAATACCTGTATGCCGAAGTTCACTTATAGGGGCACTATTTCTGTAAGCCGAAGTTCACTTACAGAGGTGCTATTTCTGTAGGCTGAAGTTCACCTACAGAAAGTTGTTGTGTTGTGTTTAGACTATTCCTGTAAGCCGAAGTTCACTTACGGGAGTGCTATTTCTGTAGGCCGAAGTTCACCTACAGAAAATAAGCCATATCTAGGACTAGTTCCTAGGTAATGTTGGGCTGCAGGGTGTAAACTGACACGTGAGCTCATGGTCTGCATAGGACAGACATGCATCATACTTGGTTGCGCATTTCCTCTGTTATGATTGTTGTTTGAATGTATGCTTTCTTTGTTTTCATTCTATTCTTTGTGTCTGTGTTTTGTTTTCTTGTATTCTTTTGTTTGTGTTTTGCTTTCTATTTTCTCTATTTATCTGTTTTTCTGTCTACTACTTCTCGGTATTCTGCTATTTATCTGCTAAACAACACGAAATTAATGAACTTAACTAATACCCCGGCTCTACTAAGAACTCCCCAGTTCTTACCCCTTCTCTCTCCCTTCCCCCTTCAGATGGAAGCATGAGTTCCCTTCCGTAATTCGCTGACGATCGTACGCAAAAAAAAAAGATTCCGTTCGAGGTAGTCCTCTGAGTCTAGAGTGAACTCCGTTTCTGTTTATATGTATATACTGTGAGACCAGCCAATATCTGCAGCCCGTTCGTATGCGCACTTTAGCCTAAATCTTGTGTACGAGACTCCTGTTGTGTGGCTACTTGATGAGGTACCAGAGAGACGTTATATGGCAATGTCTGATCGTGCAAAGGAGTAGTAGATGATGTTCTACCTTTTGCTGATGTTCCACCTGACTTGATTTTTGAAGACTTAGAACGTACTTTCCCTCGCTTTAGTAGTTTAGAGGGACTAGGTGAGTATAGAGTCTAGGCTAGCCTGGGCGCCAGCTTAGGGACTTCTTGGACAGGTCAGGGCCTAGGATGTTGTATGTATATATATGTATATAGTTATTATCTAGCTATATCTAGGGGTGTTCTAACTAAAAGTCTATACTTAAATAAAAGTTAGATCACTGAATGTTGTTGACTGCTTGTGATGTATTTATGTGTAGTTGTTTATAACCGTTTTATCTGTTATCAGTTGTGAATTGGTTATGAATGATTCCGTCTATTAATCCAAATGTTTTCAAAAAAATACCCCGCAAATTAACTACGTTTTTAACAACGAATCAGGCTCATATGATAAATAATAGATAATAATTAGGAAGACAAATTGGTAGCGCTCAGTTTCTGGTATGATCTAGACATATTGAAAATTGGGTCTTTACAATTTGGTATCAGAGCAGTTCATTCCCAGTAGAGCCTAGGGAGTGGACTGACTATGCTTCATTGCATACTCTGCTTTTGTGTCCCATGCTGTTAGGGTATCTTCAAGATACATTTGGCATGAATGTCTATGAGTGTTCATTTTGGGAATGTTCGTGCCAAACTTGAGATATTAAGACTTATCACCTTAATATTGATTGTTTGGTGCGGATAAGACCTCAATGACTTTGAATAGGCATGGTTTAATCGAGTTCCGAATGACAAATTCGTGAGAGGCAGAACTATTCTTATAACTGTTATGATCTCCATGGCCATGGCTATGTGATATTTAGATGCTGTAAGGAATGAACTGATATCTTCGTCAGAATGGCTAGAAGGAAATAGACTTCTTGAAGATGGATTCTTGCATGTGGCTAAAATTTTGAGGGCAAAATTTTCTTTTAGGAGGGTAGAATGTAACAACCCTGATTTTCGAGTATGCGAGATCTTTTCCGAAGGCACGGATTTTGCCAGAAGATCAGTAAAGGGAATACCTCTTCTGTATCAACAAGTATCTCAATCCTCATTGTCATTATGTCATCCTTAAGCTAGAACCTTTTCCGAGGCAAGCTCGATAACACGGTCACGAAGAACCTAGTTTTTGAACCGTATCGGTTGGCAGTTTTGATTCTGATTTTCATAAATAGTCTCTGTTTGACGAACCGGACTCGATTCATGAGAGGAGGTAGATAATAGTATAATATTATCATTATATTAGTATTAGAAAATTCTTGAATGATATTATAAGGTTAACTGGTCTGTTTTAGTTAAAAACAGAAAATTGGTTTAACCGGGTTTACAGTTTACTGGTGCAGCTTAGCACCAGCACTCTCTGATGACTTTAGCAATGCTAAGGCCTCATCATACATGTTCTTTTCTCATAATAAATATGTTACTAGTGTCATTTATGCTAGTAGCTCAGAAAATAATTTTTAGAGATGTTTTTACGAGTGTTTCGATACATCTAGTTTTAGTAGTTATACACCTGAGATATTTTAATATTATTTTAACCCACCTCCAAGCCAACCAATCACAACTCAACCTACACCCCCAAGACCTCCAAGGCTGTCTCATTTCATCATTTTGGCCGAAAATAACAAGAGAGAAAAGAGAGAAACTTTCATGAACACTTACTCTTCAAAGCTTGATTTCTTCTGAACTAAAACTCAAATCAAAACTCCAATTTCACCAACATGATCATCTCTTCTTCCTCTACATAACCATGTGACTTATCAAGGCTGGAAATAAGGTGAGATGGCTGTCTCCCTCCCTCTTCAATTCGGTTTTCAAGGAAACATGCTTAAACAAGTGTTTTCTTGATGTTCTTCCTTAGATCTCTTGCTTAGCTTGACTTGTGGGCCAAAGATCTTTGATTTCCTACACGTTTAAGGTGAGGATAACCTTCCTAAGATGCTTCTAAAGTTTGTTTAGTTGATGGTTTAGAGTTTTAAAGTTGTTCTTGATGTGTTTTAGGAGGAAAAAGTGCTTTAAGAACACTTCAAAGAGTAACTGGATTTGGAGCAGCAAATCAAGGTAGGGTTTGACGAATTTAATCTTGATTAATTGTGTTTGAGTTGTGTGATTATGATATGGTTTGGCTGTGCTTGAAATTGATTGTTTGTATGAGTATTTCTTGTTGAAATTTTGGTGAAAATTTGATGAAATTTGATGAAATTCAAGCTATGAATGTGTGTTCTTGTGGCTGCTGAAAAACGAAACCCTAGATCTTAAATTGAGGTTCAATTTGTGTAGAAATAATGTAGAAATGATGGGGTTTTAGTGGCTGCTAATTTATTATGAATTATGGTAAAAATCGGTTGTTGAAAAGAGTGAAAAATGGGTAAAAACAGAGAAAGAATCTGAAGAATTTACGAAGAACAGGAAGAACACTTTGAGTGTGATGAAGAACATGGAAGAAGACCTTTTAGATCTTAAAAAGGGCAAGGTTGTAATTATTTTGGTGTTTGAGGGGTTATTTGGTGATAAAAAGTTGAAGAAAAGATAAAAGTCGAAGAAAAAGTCTGTAAAGTTTTAATGACAGAAACAGACAGAGATTAGTGAACGAACTAGGGCAACATAGTTAGTCCTTGAGTTGCGACTATGGTTAGGTATTATATGAAAAGTTAAGCTGTTTCAGTATAGACTTAATGAACCTATACTTGGGACAGGTTAACTATTCATACCGAAATTTACATAAGCTTTAAATCCATACGTTAAACAGAGAAATCAGAGCAGAGTAGAGAAATACAGAGAACAGATTAACCAGAGAAAAGTAAAGAGATATAGAGAAAAGAGTAATCTGATAAAGAGAAATGGTTTTAGTTAAGATGTTGTAAAAGTAAAAGTTGTAAACTTTGTATAGTATGATTGAACAGAGAAAGAAAGAAGTACTGCATAAGAATGTGAAAGTGATGATGAATAATGAGAATGATAATGAATGATGATAATGAGAAAAGAGTAATATAACAACAAGAATAGAGGAGCAGAGTATAAGAATAAAGAGTTAAGCCTTGTGGCATGATGTTCTATTGTATGTTCATCTGCTGCTTTTCCATTGGCCCTAGAGGTCCTGTAGGCCCAAGTTCACCTACAGTGAGTTATTATTCCTGTAAGCCGAAGTTCACCTACAGTGAATATCAATTGTGTATATCAGGGTGTTGCTCCTGTAGGCCGAAGTTCACCTACAGAGAGTTGTAATACCTGTATGCCGAAGTTCACTTACAGGGGCGCTATTTCTGTAAGCCGAAGTTCACTTACAGAAATGCAATTTCTGTAGGCCGAAGTTCACCTACAGAAAGTTGTTGTGCTGTAATTAGACTATTTCTGTAAGCCGAAGTTCACTTACAGATGTGTTATTTCTGTAGGCCGAAGTTCACCTACAGAAAGTTGTTGTGTTGTATTTAGACTATTCCTGTAAGCCAAAGTTCACTTACGGGAGTGTTATTTCTATAGGCCGAAGTTCACCTACAGAAAATAAGCCATATCTAGGACTAGTTCCTAAGTAATGCCGGGCTTGATGAGCGGATATTTTATACGCTTTTTGGGGTTAATTTCATATAGTTTTTAGTGTGTTTTAGTTAGTTTTTAGTTTATTTTCAGTAGTTTCTAGGCAAAATTCATATTTCTGGACTTTACTATGAGTTTGTGTGTTTTTCTGTGATTTCAGGTATTTTCAGGCTGAAATTGAGGGAGCTGAGCAAAAATCTGATTCAGGCTGAAAAAGGACTGCTGATGCTGTTGGATTCTGACCTCCCTGCACTCAAAGTGTATTTTCTGGAGCTACAGAACTCCAAATGGCGCGCTTCTAATTGCGTTGGAAAGTAGACATCCAGGGCTTTCCAGCAATATATAATAGTTCATACTTTGCTCAAGGATAGATGACGTAAACTGGCGTTCAACGCCAGTTCTATGTTGCTGTCTGGCGTCCAACGCCAGAAACAAGTTACAAGTTGGAGTTCAACGCCAGAAAAGGATCCAAAGCTGGCATTGAACGCCCAAAACAGCCCTATGCACGTGATTAGCTTAAGTCTCAGCTCCAGCACACACCAAGTGGGCCCCAGAAGTGGATTTCTGCACCATCTATCATAGTTTGTTCATTTTCTGTAAACCTAGGTTACTAGTTTAGTATTTAAACAACTTTTAGAGGTTTATTTCGCATCTCATGACATTTTAGATCTGAACTTTGTACCTTTTGACGGCATGAGTCTCTAAACTCCATTGTTGGAGGTGAGGAGCTCTGCTATGTCTCGATGAATTAATGCAAGTATTTCTGTTTTTCATTCAAACATGCGTGTTCCTATCTAAGATATCCATTCGCACTTCAATATGAACGTGACAATCATCATCATTCCTCCACGAACGCGTGCCTGACAACCACTTACGTTCCACCGTAGAATGAATGAATATCTCTTAGATCTCTTAATCAGAATCTTCGTGGTATAAGCTAGATTGATGGCAGCATTCAAGAGAATCCGGAAAGTCTAAACCTTGTCTGTGGTATTCCGAGTAGGATTCAGGGATTGAATGACTGTGACGAGCTTCAAACTCGCGAGTGCTGGGCGTAGTGACAGACGCAAAAGGATAGTAAATCCTATTCTGGTACGATTGAGAACCTGCGGATGATTAGCCATGTGGTGACAACGCATCTGGACCCTTTTCACTGGAAGGATGGATGGTAGCTGATGAGCGGATAATTTATACGCTTTTTGGCATTATTTTTAGTATGTTTTTAGTAGAATCTAGCTACTTTTAGGGATGTTTTCACTAGTTTTTATGTTAAATTCACATTTCTGGACTTTACTATGAGTTTGTGAGTTTTTCTGTGATTTCAGGTATTTTCTGGCTGAAATTGAGGGACTTGAGCAAAAATCAGATTCAGAGGCTGAAGAAGGACTGCTGATGCTGTTGGATTCTGACCTCCCTGCACTCAAAGTAGATTTTCTGGAGCTACAGAACTCAAAATGGTGCACTTCCAATTGCGTTGGAAAGTATACATCCAGGGCTTTCCAGCAATGGATAATAGTCCATACTTTCGCCGAGTTTAGACAACGTAAAAGGGCGTTGAACGCCAGTTCTACGCTGCTGTCTGGAGTTAAACGCCAGAAACAAGTCACAAACCAGAGTTGAATGCCAGAAATACGTTACAACATGGCGTTCAACTCCAGAAAGAGCCTCTGCACATGTAACATTCAAGCTCATCCCAAGCACACACCAAGTGGGCTCCGGAAGTGGATTTATGCATCAATTACTTACTTCTGTAAACCCTAGTAGCTAGTTTATTATAAATAGGACTTTTTACTATTGTATTAGACATCTTTGATCAGTTGTATGCTATCTTAGATCACGTTTTGGGGGCTGGCCATCTCGGCCATGCCTGGACCTTTCACTTATGTAATTTTAACGGTAGAGTTTCTACACTCCATAGATTAAGGTGTGGAGCTCTGCTGTTCCTCAAAGATTAATGCAAAGTACTACTGTTTTCTATTCAATTCATCTTATTTCGCTTCTAAGATATTCATTCGCACTTCAACCTGAATGTGATGAATGTGACAATCATCATCATTCCCTATGAACGCGTGCCTGACAACCACTTCTGTTCTACCTTAGATTGAATGAGTATCTCTTAGATCTCCTAATCAGAATCTTCGTGGTGTAAGCTAGAATGATGGCGGCATTCAAGAGAATCCGGAAAGTCTAAACCTTGTCTGTGGTATTCCGAGTAGGATTCAATGATTGAATGACTGTGACGAGCTTCAAACTCGCGAGTGTTGGGCGTAGTGACAGACGCAAAAGGAGGGTGAATCCTATTTCAGCATGATCGGGAACCTCAGATGATTAGCCGTGCCGTGACAGGGCATCTTGGACCATTTTCACAAGAGGAGGGGATGTAGCCACTGACAACAGTGATGCCCTTGCATAAAGCCAGCCATAGAAAGGAATAAAACTAATTGGATGAAGATAGCAGGAAAGCGGAGGTTCAGAGGAACGATTGCATCTCCATACGCTTATCTGAAATTCTCACCAATGATTTACATAAGTATTTATATCCTTCTTTTATTACTACATTTCGAAAACTATATAACTATTTTGTATCCGCCTGACTGAGATTTACACGGTGACCATAGCTTGCTTCATACCAACAATCTCCGTGGGATTCGACCCTTACTCACGTAAGGTATTACTTGGACGACCCAGTGCACTTGCTGGTCAGTTATGCGAAGTTGTGAAGATATGTTTAGACCTTGGTTCTGTGCATCCGTTTTTGGTGCCATTGCCAGGGAATCAATTTCGAATAATAATTCACAACCTGAGTAACAATTTCGTATACCAGTAGCCATTGACAACGGTGATCCACCAACACACAGCTTGCCATAGGAGGACGTGCGTGCGTGAATCAGAAAACAGAGCACAGCAGAATTTCAGAAGACAAAGCATCTCCAAAACTCCAACATATTCTCCATCATTGCATACAAGTATAAATTGTGTTCTGCCCTTTTATTCCTTGCAATCAAATTTGATAAGTGAATTATTTCATTGTTTTCCTAACTAAGAGTTACAAGATAACCATAGATTGCTTCAAGCCAACAATCTCCGTGGGATCAACCCTTACTCACGTAAGGTATTACTTGGACGACCCAGTGCACTTACTGGTTAGTGGTACGAGTTGTAGAAAGTGTGATTTACAATTCGTGCACCAAGTTTTTGGCGCCGTTGCCGGGGATTGTTTGAGTTTGAACAACAAACGGTGAACCTTGTTGCTTAGATTAGGAAATTTTTGTCTTTTGGGTCAGAGTCTTTTATTTTCTTTTCAAAAATTTTTCAAAAAAATAATTTTTCTATTAAATCTCGTGCCAAACTTTAAGTTTGGTGTTTTCTTGTTGATTTTCCTTTGTTTTTCGAAAATTTTATTTTGGTTTTCTAAAATTTTAAGTTTGGTGTTCTTTCTTTATGTTCTTGTGTTCTTGTGAGTCTTCAAAGTGTTCTTGAGTTTTCCTTGTGTCATGATCTTAAAATTTTTAAGTTTGGTGTTCCTTGGTGTTTTCCCTCCAAAATTTTCGAAAACAAGGAGCATTAGATCTAAAAATTTTAAATCTTGGGCTATCTTATTGCTTCTCTCTTTCCTCTTTAAATTCAAAAATATCTTCTCTCTTTTTTTAAAAAAACAAAATTTTTGAAATTTATTTTTAAAAATCAGATTTTTTTTCAAAATTTAAAATCTTTTTCAAATCATATCTTTTTCAAAACTTCCTGACCACTTTCTCTCTCCTCATTTTTTCGAAAATCTTCACCTATTTTTATTTATTTTATTTTAATTTATTTTCGAAATAATTAAATAAATAAATAAATAAATAAATAAGAATAAATTTTTTTATTTTACATCATCTCCCTTTCTCCATCATGGATCTAAGTGGAAATGAATAGTCCAGGAGGACTCTGGGGTCATATGCTAATCCCTCTACTGCTTCATATGGGAGTAGTATCTGCATACCCTCCATTGGAGTCAATAGCTTTGAGTTGAATCCTCAGCTCATTATCATGGTGCAGCAAAATTGCCAGTATTCCGGTCTTCCACAGGAAGAACCTACAAGTTTCTAGCACAGTTTTTACAGATTGCTGACACAGTACATGATAAGGAAGTAGATCAGGATGTCTATATCAGCAATTGGGTTTTCTAACAAAGCAGTTAGCTGAATTCAAGGATAAACTACAAGAGACAAGGATGGATAATATAAACATGGAAGTACAATTAAAGCAAACAAGGCAGCAGCTGTCAAAACAAATAACAGAAGAATGCCAAGCAGTTCAATTAAGAAGTGGAAAAGCACTAAATACCCCACTTCAAGGCAGTAGGAAACCAAGAAATGAGCAAACCACCCAAAATCCATCTGAGGACAGTAAGAGCCCAAGGAAAAATAATTCTGGCACTAAAACGCCAGAAGTTGGGTGGAAGGCTGGCGCTGAACGCCCAGACCATGCTCAGGACTGGCGTTCAATGCCAGAAACAAGCAAGGATCTGGCGTTGAACGCCCAAAAGAAGCTCAGTTCTGGCGTTCGAATGCCAGGAACAGATGAGGAGCTGGCATCTAACGTTACTCCAGCTTCTAACTCTGGCACTCAATTGCCAGTGAGGGATCAGACACACACAAGTGCTGATAACAACCCATCTAAAAAGGCTTCCTCAACCACTTCCGTGGGAAATAAACTTACAGCAACTAAGGTTGAGGAATATAAAGTCAAGATACCTTATCCTCAAAATCTCCGCCAAGAGGAGCAGGATAAGCAGTTTGTTCGCTTTGCAGATTATCTCAGGACTCTCGAAATAAAGATTCCATTTGCAGAGGCACTTGAGCAAATACCTTCTTATGCCAAGTTCATGAAAGAGATCTTGAGTCATAAGAAGGATTGGAGAGAAACTGAAAGAGTTCTCCTCACTGAAGAATGTAGTGCAGTCATTCTGAAAAGCTTTCCTAAAAAGCTTAAAGACCCTGGGAGTTTTCTGATACCATGCACATTAGACAGTAATTGCACCAAGACAGCTTTATGTGATCTTGGGGCAAGCATCAACCTAATACCTACATCCACTATCAGAAAGCTTGGTTTAACTGAAGAAGTTAAACCAACCCGGATATGTCTCCAACTTGCTGATGGCTCCATTAAATACCCATCAGGCGTGATTGAAGACATGATTGTCAGAGTTGGGCCATTCGCCTTTCCCACTGACTTCGTAGTGCTGGAAATGGAGGAGCACAAGAGTGGCACTCTCATTCTAGGAAGACCCTTCCTAGCAACTGGACGAACTCTAATTGATGTCCAACAGGAGGAAATAACCCTGAGAGTCAATGATGATGAGTTTAAGTTGAATGTTGTCAAAGCCATGCAGCATCCAGACACACCAAAAGACTGCATGAAAGTTGATCTTATTGACTCTTTGGTAGAAGAGATCAACATGGCCGAGAGTCTCGAATCAGCTCTTGGGTGGTCCATAGGTGACCTTAAGGGCATAAGCCCAGCTAGATGCATGCACAAAATCTTATTGGAGGATAATGCTAAACCAGTGGTTCAACTACAGAGGCGGCTAAATCCAGCCATGAAGGAAGTGGTGCAAAAAGAGGTCACCAAATTACTGGAGGCTGGGATTATTTATCCTATTTCTGACAGCCCCTGGGTGAGCCCTGTCCAAGTTGTCCCCAAAAAGGGAGGCATGACAGTGGTTCACAATGAAAAGAATGAACTGGTTTCTACAAGAACAGTTACAGGGTGGCGCATGTGTATTGACTACAGAAGGCTCAATATAGCCACCAGAAAGGATCATTTTCCTTTACCATTCATAGACCAGATGCTAGAAAGACTGGCAGGTCATGATTATTACTGCTTCTTGGATGGCTACTCAGGTTATAACCAGATTGCAGTAGATCCCCAGGATCAAGAGAAAACAGCATTCACATGTCCATCTGGAGTGTTTGCTTATAGAAGGATGCCATTTGGGCTGTGTAATGCGCCTGCAACCTTCCAGAGATGCATGCTCTCTATTTTCTCTGATATGGTGGAAAATTTTCTGGAAGTCTTCATGGATGACTTCTTAGTATATGGAGACTCATTCAGCTCCTGTCTTGATCACCTAAAACTAGTTCTGAAAAGATGCCAAGAGACCAACCTGGTTTTAAACTGGAAAAAATGTCACTTTATGGTGACTGAAGGGATTGTCCTTGGGCATAAAATTTCAAACAAGGGAATAGAGGTGGATCAAGCAAAAATAGAGGTAATTGAAAAATTACCACCACCTGCCAATGTTAAGGCAATCAGAAGCTTTCTACGGCATGCAGGATTCTATAGGAGGTTTATAAAGGATTTTTCAAAAATTGCAAAACCTCTGAGCAATCTGCTAGCTGCTGACACGCCATTTGTGTTTGACACAGAGTGTGTGCAGGCGTTTGAAACGCTGAAAGCCAAGCTGGTCACAGCACCAGTTATTTCTGCACCAGACTGGACATTACAATTTGAGCTAATGTGTGATGCCAGTGATCACGCCATTGGTGCAGTACTGGGGCAGAGGCATGACAAGCTTCTGCATGTCATTTATTATGCTAGCCGTGTTTTGAATGATGCCCAGAAAAATTACACAACCACAGAAAAAGAATTGCTTGTAGTGGTTTATGCCATTGACAAGTTTAGATCATACTTAGTAGGATCAAAAGTGATTGTGTACACAGATCATACTGCTCTTAAATATCTACTCACAAAGCAAGATTCAAAACCCAGACTCATAAGATGGGTGTTGCTTCTGCAAGAGTTTGATATAGAAATAAGAGACATAAAAGGGACAGAGAACCAAGTGGCTGACCATTTGTCCCGGATAGAGCCAATAGAAGGGACGTCATTCCCCTCTCTTGAAATCTCTGAGACCTTTCCTGATGAGCATTTGTTTGTCACTCAGGAAACACCATGATTTGCATACATTGCAAACTACAAAGCTGCAAGGTTCATTCCCAAGGAGTACAGCAGGCAACAAAAGAAAAAAATTAATTACTGATGCAAAGTACTACTTGTGGGATGAACCCTATCTCTTTAAGAGATGTGTATATGGCATAATCCATAGGTGTGTGCCTAAAGAAGAAGCACAAAAGATCAAATGGCATTGCCATGGGTCACAATATGGAGGTCATTTCGGAGGTGAGCGAACAGCCACCAAGGTCCTCCAATATGGCTTCTACTGGCCTACACTCTATAGAGATTCCCAAGAGATTGTACGTAACTGTGACAGTTGCCAGAGAGCTGGTAATTTGCCTCACAGTTACGCCTTGCCTCAACAAGGAATCTTGGAGATTGAGTTGTTTGATGTATGAGGTATTGATTTCATGGGGCCTTTCCCACCATCATACTCAAATACTTATATTCTGGTGGCAGTTGACTATGTATAAAAAATGGGTTGAGGCCATTGCCACACCCACCAATGATACTAAAACAGTGCTGAAATTCCTATAGAAACATATATTCAGCAGGTTTGGTGTCCCCAGGGTACTGATCAGTGATGGGGGCACTCACTTCTGCAACAAACAGCTTTACTCTGCCATGGTCCGGTATGGGATTCGCCACAAGGTGGTGACTCCATATCATCCACAGAAAAATGGGCAAGCTGAAGTCTCTAACAGAGAACTAAAAGGAATCCTGGAACGGACTGTAAGTACCCGTAGAAAGGATTGGGCACGAAGCTTGGATGATGCTCTGTGGGCTTACAGAACAGCATTCAACACTCCTATAGGGACATCTCCATACCAACTTGTATATGGTAAGGCATGCCACCTGCCCGTGGAACTAACCCAGCCAACCCAGCCATGGGGCATCACTTCCTCTAAGCATTTTGCCCTATTCTTGATTTTATTTGTTTATATAAAGTTCACTGATACTAAGGTAAAGAGTCAATTGTACAAGTTCACAGGGTTACAGAAGGATTCTGCACACAAAACAGAGAAAAAGAGCTCACTGGCAAGAAAATGCCAGTAAGAGTCTGTTTTGGGCGTTCAACGCCCAAAAGAAGCATCCACTGCGCGTTGAACGCCAGTAAGGATAGCCATCTGGGCGTTAAACGCCAGAAAGAAGCATCTCCTGGGCGTTGAACGCCAGAAAGAAGCTCCTTCTGGGCGTTTAACGCCAGATTTACAGCGTCTTGGGCGTTCAGAAAAATGCCCAGTGACAAAGGAGTTCCTGGCGTTCAACGCCAGAAAGAAGCAGCAGCTGGGCGTTGAACGCCCAGGAGAGGCAGCATTTGGGCGTTGAACGCCCAAAACATGCAGCGTTTGGGCGTTCAAACGCCAGGATGGTGGGGAGGAGGTGAATTCGTTTTTACTTTACATTTTTCATTCTAAATTTAATTTTCATGTTTCAATTCATGATTTCTTGCATAAACATGTTAAGAACCCTGATTTCTAAAATCCCTAATTTCCAAAAACCCTATTTTAAAAATATCAAATGTATCTTAATCCATAAGCACAAATCCTTTTTTTCAATCCAATTCAACTCTGTTTCAAAATTTTCAAAACAAATCTATCTCTTTTCATTCAAAAATCTTTTCAACTAATCAATATCTTTTTCAAAAATCCAATTTTATCTTTTTCAAATATTTTTCATATCTTTTTAGTTTAAAATTATATCTTTTCTTATCATACTTATTTTTTAAAATCATATCTTCTATCTTATCTTTCTCACTATTTTCGAAACCCCCCCCTTTTAAAAACTCATTTGGCCTCCTTCCTCTCATCCTACATCCTACACTAGCTCTCCTTCTATCCCTCTCCTTTCTTTTCTTTTGCTTGAGGACAAGCAAACCTCTAAGTTTGGTGTGTTGATCACTAAACACTAAA
>NC_029793.2:84822547-84824873 GCF_000816755.2 Arachis ipaensis
AAGGGAAGTTCTTAACTAAAGAACATTCAGACTATTATTACAAAATAATGGGTCTAAGATCAGTGATCCCGGAAGTTAGATTCGATCTGAAAGAAGACGAATATCCGGAGATCCAGGAGCAAATTTGAATCAGGAACTGGGAGATCCTAGCCAATCCTGAAACGAAAGTGGGAAGGAATATGGTCCAGGAGTTCTATGCTAATATGTGGCATACAGACAGGCAAAGACTATCTGGATCTGCTATCTATGACTATCGGACCTTGGTCAAAGGAAAGATTGTTCATACCCACCCTGACAAGATCAGGGAGATCTTAAAGCTACCTCAGCTGAAAGATGATCCAAACTCCTTCAATAGGAGAATGATGAGAACAGACAAGGGCCTGGATAAGATTCTAGAGGATATATGCATCCCTGGATCCAGGTGGACCACCAGCACGAAGGGTGTCCCAAATCAACTCAAAAGAGAAGATCTCAAACCAGTCGCCAGAGGATGGCTGGATTTCATTGGGCATTCTCTGCTGTCCACTAGCAACCGTTCTGAAGTCACTATTAGAAGAGCAGTGATGATCCATTGCATCATGATGGGAAAAGAAATGGAAGTTCATCAACTGGTTTCAACTGAATTCTACAAAATTGCAAACAAAAACTCCAAAGATTCCAGGTTGGCTTATCCAAGCTTGATTTCTATGCTCTGCAAGGACGGTGGAGTAAGGATGGGAATAACTGAGTATGTCTCAGTTGAGCGGCCAATCACCAAAACATCAATGGAAAAACAACAATCACAGGATGACCCCATCAAGAAGAGAACACAAGAAATTCTCCCAGAAATCCCTCAATCTGAATACTGGGAGTATCTTGAAACATCTATTACCAAGATGCAAGAAGCTATGGAACAAATACAGAAAGAACAGAAGGAACAAAGTAGCATTCTTTGCTATTTGCTTAAAGAATAGGAGGACCAAGGGCATGATTTAAGGGAATTGAAGCGCCAGAAATTATCTCTTGAAGGACCAAGCACCCCGCAGATTAGAGGAACATCCACTTCCCAGAACAAAGGTTGTTAAATTCCAATCTTAGCCTTAACTCTGTGATAACTGTTTTTATTTTAGTTTTACCTTAGGAGTCATATAGTAGTAATTAGTATCTATATTTTTTGATTTTATCCCCAATTAAGCTATAATTTAATTTTATCATCATCATTAAACATGAATAAAATAGAAAAATTTATTTAGAATAAGAGGCAATATTTTTTCGAGTTTTTAATAAGATAAATTCTAATTATTTATATGTGGTGGCAATGCTTTCTGTCTTCTGAATGAATGCTTGAACAGTGCATATGTCTTTTGAATTTGATGTTTAAGACTGTTAAATATGTTGGCTCTTGAAAGAATGATGAACATGAGACATGTTATTGATAATCTGAAAAATCATAAAAATGATTCTTGAAGCAAGAAAAAGCAGTGAATACAAAAGCTTGCAGAAAAAAAATAGAGAAAGAAGAAGAAAAAGCAAGCAGAAAAAGCCAAAGCTCTTAAAACCAAAAGGCAAGAGCAAAAAGCCAATAGCCCTTAAAACCAAAAGGCAAGGGTAATAAAAAGGACCCCGAGGCTTTGAGCATCAGTGGATAGGAGGGCCTAAAGGAATAAAATCCCGGCCTAAGCGGCTAAACCAAGCTGTCCCTAACCATGTGCTTGTGGCGTGAAGGTGTCAAGTGAAAACTTGAGACTGAGCGGTTAAAGTCAAGGTCCAAAGCAAAAAGAAGAGTGTGCTTAAGAACCCTGGACACCTCTAATTGGGGACTTTAGCAAAGCTGAGTCACAATCTGAAAAGGTTCACCCAATTATGTGTCTGTGGCATTTATGTATCCGGTGGTAATACTGGAAAACAAAGTGATTAGGGCCACGACCAAGACTCATAAAGTAGCTGTATTCAAGAATCAACATACTGAACTAGGAGAATCAATATCACTATCTGAATTCTGAGTTCCTATAGATGTCAATCACTCTGAGCTTCAATGGATAAAGTGAGATGCCAAAACTGTTCAGAAGCAAAAAACTACTAGTCCCGCTCATCTAATTAGAATCTGAGCTTCACTCAAAAACTCTGAGATATTATTGCTTCTTAAAATTATTTGTATTCTATTTTATTTATCTAGTTGCTTGAGGACAAGCAACAGTTTAAGTTTGGTGTTGTGATGAGCGGATATTTTATATGCTTTTTGGGGTTAATTTCATATAGTTTTTAGTGTGTTTTAGTTAGTTTTTAGTTTATTTTCAGTAGTTTCTAGGCAAAATTCATATTTCTGGACTTTACTATGAGTTTGTGT
>NC_029793.2:84825894-84833503 GCF_000816755.2 Arachis ipaensis
TGATGAGCGGATATTTTATACGCTTTTTGGGGTTAATTTCATATAGTTTTTAGTATGTTTTAGTTAGTTTTTAGTTTATTTTCAGTAGTTTCTAGGCAAAATTCATATTTCTGGACTTTACTGTGTGTTTTTCTGTTTTTCTGTGATTTCAGGTATTTTCTGGCTGAAATTGAGGGAGCTGAGCAAAAATCTGATTCAGGCTGAAAAAGGACTGCTGATGCTGTTGGATTCTGACCTCCCTACACTCAAAGTGGATTTTCTGGAGCTACAGAACTCCAGATGGCTTGCTTCTAATTTCTTTGGAAAGTAGACATCCAGGGCTTTCCAGCAATATATAATAGTCCATACTTTGCTCAAGGATAGATGACGTAAACTGGCGTTCAACTCCAGTTCCATGTTGCTGTCTGGCGTCCAGCGCCAGAAACAAGTTACAAGTTGGAGTTCAACGCCAGAAAAGGATCCAAAGCTGGCGTTGAACGCCCAAAACAGCCCTATGCACGTGATTAGCTTAAGTCTCAGCCCCAGCACACACCAAGTGGGCCCCAGAAGTGGATTTCTGCACCATCTATCATAGTTTGTTCATTTTCTGTAAACCTAGGTTACTAGTTTAGTATTTAAACAACTTTTAGAGGTTTATTTCGCATCTCATGACATTTTAGATCTGAACTTTGTACCTTCTGACGGCATGAGTCTCTAAACTCCATTGTTGGGGGTGAGGAGCTCTGCTATGTCTCGATGAATTAATGCAAGTATTTCTGTTTTCCATTCAAACATGCGTGTTCCTATCTAAGATATCCATTCGCACTTCAATATGAACGTGATGAACATGACAATCATCATCATTCCTCCACGAACGCGTGCCTGACAACCACTTACGTTCCACCGTAGAATGAATGAATATCTCTTAGATCTCTTAATCAGAATCTTCGTGGTAGAAGCTAGATTGATGGCAGCATTCAAGAGAATCCGGAAAGTCTAAACCTTGTCTGTGGTATTCCGAGTAGGATTCAAGGATTGAATGACTGTGACGAGCTTCAAACTCGCGAGTGCTGGGCGTAGTGACAGACGCAAAAGGATAGTAAATCCTATTCTGGTACGATTGAGAACCTGCAGATGATTAGCCGTGCGGTGATAGCGCATCTGGACCCTTTTCACTGGAAGGATGGATGGTAGCCATTGACAACGGTGATCCACCAACACACAGCTTGCCATAGGAGGACGTGCGTGCGTGAATCAGAAAACAGAGCACAGTAGAATTTCAGAAGACAAAGCATCTCCAAAACTCCAACATATTCTCCATCATTGCATACAAGTAAAATTTGTGTTCTGCCCTTTTATTCCTTGCAATCAAATTTGATAAGTGAATTATTTCATTGTTTTCCTGACTAAGAGTTATAAGATAATCATAGATTGCTTCAAGCCAACAATCTCCGTGGGATCGACCCTTACTCACGTAAGGTGTTACTTGGACGACCCAATGCACTTGCTGGTTATTGGTACGAGTTGTAGAAAGTGTGATTTACAATTCGTGCACCAGGGCTGCAGGGTGTAAACCGACACGTGAGCTCATGGCCTGCATAGGACAGACATGCATCATACTTGGTTGCGTATTTCCTCTGTTATGATTGTTGTTTGAATGTATGCTTTCTTTGTTTTCATTCTATTCTCTGTGTCTGTGTTTTGTTTTCTTGTATTCTTTTGTTTGTGTTTTGCTTTCTATTTTCTCTATTTATCTGTTTCTTCTGTCTACTGCTTCTCGGTATTCTGCTATTTATCTGCTAAACAACACGGAATTAATAAACTTAACTAATACCCCGGCCCTACTAAGAACTCCCCAGTTCTTACCCCTTCTCTCTCCCTTCCCCCTTCAGATGGAAGCATGAGTTCCCTTCCGTAATTCGCTGACGATCGTACGTAAAAAAAACGATTCCGCTCTAGGTAGTCCTCTGAGTCTAGAGTGAACTCCATTTCTGTTTATATGTATATACTATGAGACCAGCCAACGTCTGCACCCCGTTCATATGCGCACTTTAGCCTAAATCCTGTGTACGAGACTCCTGTTGTGTGGCTACTTGATGAGGTACCAGAGAGACGTTATATGGCAATGTCTGATCGTGCAAATGAGTAGTAGATTTATATTCTCTTCTTTTTATCCTATTTGATTTTCAGTTGCTTGGGGACAAGCAATAATTTAAGTTTGGTGTTGTGATGAGCGGATAATTTATACGCTTTTTGGCATTGTTTTTACATAGTTTTCAGTATGATTTAGTTAGTTTTTAGTATATTTTTATTATTTTTAAATAAAAATCACATTTCTAGACTTTACTATGAGTTTGTGCATTTTTCTGTGATTTCAGGTATTTTCTGGCTGAAATTGAGGGACCTGAGCAAAAATCTGATTCAGAGGCTGAAAAAGGACTACAGATGCTATTGGATTCTGACCTCCCTACACTCAAAGTGGATTTTCTGGAGATATAGAAGTCCAAATTGCGTGCTCTCAATTGCGTTGGAAAGTAAACATCTAGGGCTTTCCAGCAATATATAATAGTCCATGCTTTGCTCGAGTTTAAATGATGCAAACTGGCGTTCAACACCAGTTCTCTGCCCTATTCTGGAGTTAAACGCCAGAAACAGGTTACAAGTTGGAGTTAAACGCCCAAAACAGGTTACAACCTGACGTTTAACTCCAGAAACAGCCTAGGCACGCGTAAAGCTCAAGTCTCAGCCCCAGCACACACCAAGTGGGCCCCAGAAGTGGATTTCTGCACTATCTATCATAGTTTACTCATTTTCTGTAAACCTAGGTTACTAGTTAAGTATTTAAACAACTTTTAGAGATTAATTCTGCACCTCATGACATTTTCACATTTTACATTGTATCTCTACGGCATGAGTCTCTAAACTCCATGATTGGGGGTGAGGAGCTCTGCTGTGTCTCGATGAATTAATGCAATTACTTCTGGTTTCTATTCAATCACGCTTGTTTCTATTCTAAGATACTCGCTTGTACTTAATCGTGATGAATGTGATGATCCGTGACACTCATCATCATTCTCAACCTATGAACGCGTGCCTGACAACCCCTTCCGTTCTACCTTAGATTGAGTGTGTATCTCTTAGCCTCTTGGTTCATGATCAGAGTCTTCGTGGTATAGGCTAGGATTATTGGCGGCCATTCCTGAGATCCGGAAAGTCTAAACCTTGTCTGTGGTATTCTGAGTAGGATCTGTGAGGGGATGACTATGACGAGCTTCAAACTCACGAGTGCTGGATGTAGTGAGAGATGCAAAAGGATCAATGGATTCTATTCCAACATGAGTGAGAACCGACAGATGATTAACCGTGTGGTGACAGTGCATTTGGACCATTTTCACTGAGAGGACGGATGGTAGCCATTGACAACGGTGATCCACCAACATAAAGCTTGCCATGGAAGGAGACCTGCGTGCGTGAAGAAGAAGACAGTAGGAAAGCAGAGATTCAGAAGACAGAGCATCTCTAAAACCTCAATCTATTTTCCATTACTTCATAACAAGTACTATTTAATTTATGCTTTTTACCCTTCATAAATATAATCACTCTTATCATTGATTTCCTGACTAAGAATTACAAAATAGCCATAGCTTGCTTCAAGCCGACAATCTCCGTGGGATCGACCCTTACTCACGTAAGGTATTGCTTGGACGACCCAGTGCACTTGCTGGTTAGTGGTACAAGTTGTGAAAAGTGTGATTTACAATTCGTGCACCAGCTTCTAAGTTCATAATTTTTAGCCTAATTTGTATTAAGAGGAGTGCTACGGGCCAGCAAATTTTGTGTTTTGTAACCATCAATTGGCCATCAATAGTATTTTTAATGGTGTGAGGTTTCATCCAATGGTGAGAAATCACTCACTTTTCTTTTGATGATTAAATGTTGGCCAGATTATTAAAAAAGTGCTACCCCCTAAACTTTTTCTTTGTGTTAATTACATGTTTAACTCGCTTTTTTCATAAATGACTAAAAGACTCCTAGTGATGCACCATACATTTTTCATAGAGCTTCAAAGTGGGTTTTCAGCCTCTTTTAAACTTTTCCTTAAATTCTTTTTACATCCTTTTGTAGTTAATTTTTTTAGGACTTTTTCTTATGATTTTCACTAATTTTAGTAACTTCCAAGACTTGAAACTTAACCTGCAAGTGGTGCAACATTTTGGCTACATATATAAGAAACATAGGCATTAAATTTCGTATTTAAACATATAATTCATGCCAAAAATAGTCATGCATCATTCAATTTACAAATTCTAATTTTTTGTCACAAAAAATATCATAAAGTGGCTTATATGAGCATAAAATCAAACATAAGAATAATCTAACTATTCCTAATCCTTGCCTTTTCTTCAATCCGGTCTTTAAATATTTTAAACACCAAGAATTACCTAAATAAAGGCAAGAAGACAATTAATAAAAAATTATCCCTCTTTGGCCGAACCATAGTAAGGAAAGAGAAAGTGTTTGTCACCCTCTTTGAGCTTGAATTTTTGTATTCCTTGGGCGTGCTCTTTGTAACCTTGACGAACGGATTTTTTTGCTAGTAAAGAATTCACAATAAATTCTCGTTGCTAGTATAGTTTCTAAACCAACAAAGAATCCTTTCATACAAAAATTTGGTTGTCACAAGTAACAAACCCAATAAAAATAATAACCGAAGTATTCAAACCTCGGGTCATCTCTCAAGGAACTGCAGGGAAGTGTTCTTGTTATTGGTTATGAGGTTTTATCATTTTGGAGTTTTGAATAAGGGACAAGAAAATAAATTACAAGAATTAAACTAATAGCTAATAAAGCTCTTGGCAAGGTATGAGAATTAGAAGTCCTATCCTAGTTATCCTTATCAATTGTGATGAGAATTGTCCATTGCTCCCACTTAGTTAACCTCTAACTATGGAGGAAAGTTAAGTGGATGAATCAATTTGATTCCTCAAGTCCTAGTCAACTCCTAAGGAATGACTAGCTTTAAAAGGTTCCAAATCAACTAGCAACTTCTCAATTATCAATCAACAAATGAGTTTGATAACTCAAGAGTCTCCAATTACTCTACCAAAGCCAAGAGGAGAAAAACCTACTCTAAAATCCAACCAAGCATTTTATCAAACACTTGGTAGGCACAACATAAAAACATAGAAAACTAGCAAGGAATATTAAATCCAAACAACCAATTGCAAACATCAATGACTCAAAAATAATAGAAGAAGCAATAAATATGAAATACCTTAAATTGTATTAAATAGAAAATCAAATCTAACATGAGAATTCATAAACTAAAGTGGATAAAAAAATAAATCATCAAGAGAAGATAGATAAACTAAAGGACTAGAACAAATAAGAGTAGAAGAAAACTAAATTAAAGCAAATTAGAAATTTGAGATTAAGAAAAGCTAAACCTAAAATCCTAAAATCTAGAGAGAGGAAAGAGCCTCTCTCTCGAGAAAACTACATCTAAAACCTAAAATTATGTGAATGAATGTTATATGAATGAATGAATGAATGAATGAATGATTCCCCCACTCTGTAGCCTCTAATCTATGTTTTCGGGCTTGGAATCGGGCCAAAAGGAGCCCAGAAATTGGCCCCAGTGTCTTTTGCAATTTCTGCACGCGGCGCACGTCAGGCGTACACGTACGTCACGCGTACGCGGCGATGGTCTTCTGCGCGTGTCATGCGTACACGTACATCACGTATGTGCATCACCTAACAGCATGGAAACTATGACAAATTCCATATAATTTTGAAGCCCCGGATGTTAGTTTTCCAATGCAACTGGAACCGCCTCATTCGAACCTCTGTAGCTCAAGTTATGATTGATTTAGTACGAAGAGGTCAGGCTTGACAGCTTAACAATTCCTTCAATTTCTTGTATTCCTTCCACTTTTGCATGCTTCCTTTCCATCCTCTAAGCCATTCCTACCCTATAAACCCTAAAAATACTCAGCAAACATATTACGGCATTGAATGGTAATAAGAGAGGATTAAAATTAGCAAAATTAAGCCCAAAGAAGCATGTTTTCAATCATAGCACAAAATTAGGAAGGAAAATGTAAAACATGCAAATTATATGAATAAGTGTGAGTTTAGTGGATAATATCCACTCAATTAAGTACAAAATGTACCACGAAATAGTGGTGCATCAAATCTCCCCACACTTAAACATTAGCATGTCCTCATGCTAAGCTTAGGAGAAGCTATAAAGGAGTGAAGAGGAATGGTAAAACTTATGAAATGCAACCTATCTATATGAATGCAACTAAATGCAAAAATACTTCTACCTACTTGGTTAAAAGTAAACAAAGTCTTCAAGACAAACATAAATCAGATTCCACTAATTCAAATCACACAATAAGAGACAAGTAAACTTGTAAGAAGATAGCTCATGAAAGCCGGGAACACAGAATTAAGCATTGAACCCTCACTAGAAGTGTATATGCACTCTAATCGCTCAAGTGTCTAGGGTTAATTCACTCTAATCTCCTCTAGTCATGCTTTCTAAAACTTTGTTCTTCATCTAACCAATCAACAAATATTTAATGTACAAATGCAAATATCATGAGGGTTTTTTAAGGTTGTAATGGGGCTAAGGTAAGAATGAGGATACATGTATGGCCAAGTGAGTTATACTTTGAATCTTTGACTAACCTAAATTCTCACCTAACACACACACATACTCTATATAATTCTAAAATCATGCCTAGCTACCCAAAATCTCACTTTTGTATATTTCACATACTCATGCATCAATTTTTAATTCCATCACATGTGCATTGACCTTTTTATTGAACTTAGCATTGGGGTGATTTTATCCCCTATTTATTTATTTCTTTTCTTTTCTCTTTTTTTTTTCTTTTTTTTTATCATAAACGAAAACATAATATATCAAAGCATAAGGTTTTTCTAATTTCACATGAGTAAGTATCCAAATTTCTAATATTTGTTAGTAAAAACACAACACATTCTCATCAACCCAAGTTCCCACATTTCCCCACACTTAGTTGACACACACTATCTTAAGCTAACCAAAGATTCAGATCGGGTAATTAATTATTTTTCCGCTTAAGGCTAGTGATGTGGTAATATAAAGAATAAATGGGGATTAAAAAGGCTCAAAGTGGCAAACAAAGGTAAATGAAATGGTGGGCTATTTGGGATAAGTGAGCTAATAACAAATGATGGCCTCAATCATATGTATGCATGAATATACACTAAACAATAGACATATAGAATGGAACAAACCATAGATTGCAATCATAGAGAAGAAAACACACAAGAATAAAAATCATGGTTAAATAATGTAACCATATAATTAAGCTCAAAATCTCACAGGTTATGTGTTCTTGGCTATAAACCATGTTCCAAATTACAATCTTCAAATAAGTTTAACAAAAAGAAAAGATTTAATTTAAATTAGTGAAATGCTATAAAAAGGGTATTGAAAAAGAACTTATCACTCCAACCAAATAGTGGTAGAAGAACATGCACAAAATCAAACAAATATACAATCAAACATGCAAATGTAACAACTAATTTAACAAGGAAAATTAAACATTGGTGTTGAAATAGGAAATAACTAACC
>NC_029793.2:84834059-84843733 GCF_000816755.2 Arachis ipaensis
AGTGTATATGCACTCTAATCGCTCAAGTGTCTAGGGTTAATTCACTCTAATCTCCTCTAGTCATGCTTTCTAAAACTTTGTTCTTCATCTAACCAATCAACAAATATTTAATGTACAAATGCAAATATCATGAGGGTTTTTTAAGGTTGTAATGGGGCTAAGGTAAGAATGAGGATACATGTATGGCCAAGTGAGTTATACTTTGAATCTTTGACTAACCTAAATTCTCACCTAACACACACACATACTCTATATAATTCTAAAATCATGCCTAGCTACCCAAAATCTCACTTTTGTATATTTCACATACTCATGCATCAATTTTTAATTCCATCACATGTGCATTGACCTTTTTATTGAACTTAGCATTGGGGTGATTTTATCCCCTATTTATTTATTTCTTTTCTTTTCTCTTTTTTTTTTCTTTTTTTTTATCATAAACGAAAACATAATATATCAAAGCATAAGGTTTTTCTAATTTCACATGAGTAAGTATCCAAATTTCTAATATTTGTTAGTAAAAACACAACACATTCTCATCAACCCAAGTTCCCACATTTCCCCACACTTAGTTGACACACACTATCTTAAGCTAACCAAAGATTCAGATCGGGTAATTAATTATTTTTCCGCTTAAGGCTAGTGATGTGGTAATATAAAGAATAAATGGGGATTAAAAAGGCTCAAAGTGGCAAACAAAGGTAAATGAAATGGTGGGCTATTTGGGATAAGTGAGCTAATAACAAATGATGGCCTCAATCATATGTATGCATGAATATACACTAAACAATAGACATATAGAATGGAACAAACCATAGATTGCAATCATAGAGAAGAAAACACACAAGAATAAAAATCATGGTTAAATAATGTAACCATATAATTAAGCTCAAAATCTCACAGGTTATGTGTTCTTGGCTATAAACCATGTTCCAAATTACAATCTTCAAATAAGTTTAACAAAAAGAAAAGATTTAATTTAAATTAGTGAAATGCTATAAAAAGGGTATTGAAAAAGAACTTATCACTCCAACCAAATAGTGGTAGAAGAACATGCACAAAATCAAACAAATATACAATCAAACATGCAAATGTAACAACTAATTTAACAAGGAAAATTAAACATTGGTGTTGAAATAGGAAATAACTAACCTACGGAAGTCGGTATCGACCTTCCCACACTTAAAGATTGCACCGTCCTTGGTGCATGCTAAGATGTGCAAGTGGACGGGTGACTCCAACTGACGCTTTTCTCCCAAAGATTGTGCGTAGGAACTTGTTTGTCGCCCCATGTAAATGTCTTTCGGTTCCCTTCCTGGTGGCCATCCTGAAAGAAGAGAAAAGGGAAGAAAAGTAACCCAAAAATAAAGATAGAAAACAAATAAAATATGGTTGGGTTAATGCCAAATAATGACGGTCTCAATTACATGGTAGCTACAACATGCAAGTGAGAAAATAGTAGAAGCAAATGGCATATCAATAGTGCAAAAATTGCAACAATGGGGAAGATATAGTGGATAATGAAAGACAATATAAATTCATGTCAATGCAACAGAATACAAGTATCATAAAAATTGGCATTGACTTAAATAATATTACCCAACAATGTAGAACAAGTCACGAAGCACCAACATAATGCAAGAAAAAATGCAACAATTGAATAAGAACATTTAACACCAATGATAAAATAGGAAATTAGAAAAGAAAATAAAAACATGAACAAAATTAAAATGTAGTGAGTGAAGGTATACAAATGCAATAAGGAAAATAGGATGAAAGAGAATAAGGATGAGAAATTAAAGAAATGAAGAAGAAGAAAGTAAGAAAGGAGGAAGAAAGAAGGAGAAAGGATAGGAGAAAGGAGACGGGAATGAAAAACAGGACACGACGCACGCGCGTCCATCACGCGTACGCGTGAAAACAGAGACAGCCATGCGACGCGTAAGCGTCGCCCACGCGTACGCGTGGGTGGCCAAAATTGCACACTGACGCGTGAGCGTCGGTCACGCGTACGTGTGACAGCTCGCGCGATTCCGGCACAGTGGCAGCCCAACTCTCTATTCAATTATCTTACTACGCCGATTTTTCATTCTATGCGTACGCGTCACTGACGCTTACGCGTGGATTGGCAAAAACGCAGGGGACGTGTACGCGTAAAGCACGCGTATGCATGGTGTTGCTTGTGCATAAGGCACCCCTCTCGCGTCGTTCTAGCGTAACTCTCTATTTAATTTTAATGGTTGTGCATACCCCCATGTGACGCATGCGCGTCATTGACGCTTACACGTCGTACGCCCTTTTTTTTTATATGCAGAATGCAGGTGGTGATGCAGAATTTATGAAGTAAAACTGAGAAAAATAAAATAAAATAAAACTAGGAATAAAAAGGGACGATCATACCATGGTGGGTTGTCTCCCACCTAGCACTTTTAGTTATTGTCCTTAAGTTGGAAATTTGGTGAGCTCCTTGTTATGGTGGCTTGTGCTTGTACTCATCCAGGAATCCCCTCCAATGTTTGCAATTCCAATAGCCTCCGGGGTCCCAAACTAGGCGCATAAAGCCTTCAAGCAAGTTCAAGCAAGTGACAAGGCCCCAAGAGTGTTGATTGTTAGAATGAATTCCGGGGTCCCAAACCTTTCTTTTTCACCCGTCTTCGTATTGATCATCATTGTTTTAACCGGGTGGCAAGCAATCTGAATTCTCACTAAGGCATCCAAACAGTTTCCTAGACCCATTCAATCGAGCTCGACACTAATCCTTGCACTTCAACTTTGAGCGTGCAACCATATTGAACCTTGCCTGACAACTCCAACCACTACCCATCTCCCTCTTATTCTTAAAGCCTCAAAGAGATCAAAGTTGACCATCCGTCTCAAGTAACCCATATTCAAGTGGGAAAGTGAAGGTTAAGGATAAGAATTTTACCTACTTGAATGTTGTATTAGATGGTAATGGCTTTGGAGAGGTGTTTCTAATGATCTTGCAAGCTCCACTCCCTGATGCTTTTCCTTGACAACTTCCATCTCTTTGCGAGCTTCTTCAACATTAACCTCATCTTCAAGTTCAATGGGGGAGGATTCAATTGTGGATAGAAATTCATTGATTCTTGAATCTATCTCTTGATCAACCTCCTCCAATTTTTCAACCATGACATGCCTTAGAGGTTGTACACCCTCCTCAACATCAAATTCAAATGTCTTGAAAGGAGGTTCTATGACTTGAGTTCCCCATGGAGGTTCTGCATTTCCTAAGTCCTCAACCACTTCCTCTTCTTCAATAATCTCGGCGTTCTGCACTTGCTCTAGTACAAAATCCAGCTCCTCCTTGATGACTTCCACCTCTTGACAACTTTCTTCAAGGGTCTCTCCTACCTCCACCTTTCGGGTTACCTCTTGCTTCTCTTGAAGTATGTATGCGTGAACCTGATCCATTACGTCCCTAAGACGATTCCTTCTCTCTTATTCCATGTCAATAGCGTAATTGGGATCATGTTGCTCTAGGATTGATGGACATGGGTGAGAAGTAAGTGCACCAGAGCTTGAGGGTTGAGTATTGGGGGTAAAGGATGGATCCATACGAGATATAAGAGCTTGGAGAGTAGAGGTGAGACCGGTGAAAGTAGAGATAAGTGTGGTTTGAAGCTCCTGTTGCCCTTGGCGAATAACACTAAAGGTATCGTCTATGGGAGCTTGGGGTGGATTGGAGGGTTCGTTTGTTGGGAGAAAAGGCTCATAATACGGAGGTGGTTCTTCTTGATAAGGGTATGGAGATAGTTTATATTGAGGTGGTGGTTCTGGGTATGGTTCATATGGTTCGTATGGTGGTTGGTGTGGTGGGTAAGGGTTAGGGTCATATGGAGGTGAATGATGGAAAGGGGCTTGTGAGTATGGTGGTTCAAAGCTATGTTGAGGAGGGGGTTCATAGGCATATGGTGGGGCTTGTTGGTAACTACAAGGGAGTCCACCATATCCATTGTCTTGGTACGCACCTTGGAATGGCTCTAGCTCATAGTAATTTGGTGGAGGTTGATTGTCACGAAAAGGTCCAGCATAACCATTGTCTTGGGATGCATCGTAGAATGGATGTTGCTCATGGCACATTGGAGGAGGTTGCTGCCGAAAGGGTTGATCAAATCCTTGTGGCTCCTCCCATCTTTGATTGTCCCAACCTTGATGCATGTTCTCATTGTAGCTTCCATTCCCTACAACATAATTTGAACCAAACTCATAGCCAAAGGGGTGAGAATTCATAGTAGCAAGTAAAAACAAAAACTAATGAGAATTAATGAAAATAAACTCCTAAAACTAGAAACACTAATAAAGAAACGAAAAAGCAAAATTATTCACAATATTCACAATAACCAATAATAAGGCACACATTTGCAATTCTCCGGCAACGGCACCATTTTGACAAATGGATTTTTTTGCTAGTAAAGAACTCACAATAAATTCTTGTTTCCAGTATAGTTTCTAAACCAACAAAGAATCCTTTCATACAAAAATTTGGTTGTCACAAGTAACAAATCCAATAAAAATAATAACCGAAGTATTCAAACCTCGGGTCGTCTCTCAAGGAATTGCAGGAAAGTGTTCTTGTTATTGGTTATGAGATTTTATCTTTTTGGGATTTTGAATAAGGGACAAGAAAATAAATTACAAGAATTAAACTAATAGCTAATAAAGCTCTTGGCAAGGTATGAGAATTGTCCATTACTCCCACTTAGTTAACCTCTAACTATGGAGGAAAGTCAAGTGGATGAATCAATTTGATTCCTCAAGTCCTAGTCAACTCCTAAGGAATGACTAGCTATAGATGGTTCCAAATCAACTAGAAACTTCTCAATTATCAATCAACAAAGGAGTTTGATAACTCAAGAGTCTCCAATTACTCTACCAAAGCCAAGAGGAGAAAAACCTACTCTAAAATCTAACCAAGCATTTTATCAAACACTTGGTAAGTACAATATAAAAACATAGAAAACTAGCAAGGAATATTAAATCTAAACAACCAATTGCAAACATCAATAACTCAAAAATAATAGAAGAAGTAATAAATATAAAATACCTCAAATTTCATTAAATAGAAAATCAAATCTAACATGAGAATTCATAAACTATAGTGGATAAATAAACAAATCATCAAGAGAAGATAGATAAACTAAAGGACTAGAACAAATAAGAATAGAAGCAAAGTAAATTAAAGCAAAGTAGAAATCTGAAACCTAAAATTGTGTGAATGAATGAATGAATGATTCCCTACTCTGCAGCCTCTAATCTGTGTTTTCGGGCTTAGAATTGGGCCAAAAGGAGCCCAAAAATCGCTCCCAGCGTCTTCTGCAATTTCTGCACGTGGCGCACGTCACACGTACGCGTACGTCACGCGTACGCATTGATGGTCTTCTGTGCGTGTCACGCGTACGCGTACATCACGCGTGCGCGTTGCCTAACAGCATGGAAACTATGTTAAATTACATATCATTTTGAAGCCCCAGATGTTAGCTTTCCAACGCAACTGGAACTGCCTCATTCTGTAGCTCAAGTTATGGTCGATTTCATACGAAGAGGTCAGGCTTGACAGCTTAACAAATCCTTCAATTTCTTGTATTCCTTCCACTTTTGCATGCTTCTTTCCCATCTTCTAAGCCATTCCGTCCCTATAAATCCTGAAAACACACAGCAAACATATCACGGTATCGAATGGTAATAAGAGAGGATTAAAATTAGCAAAATTAAGGCCAAAGAAGCATGTTTTCAATCATAGCACAAAATTAGGAAGGAAAATATAAAACATGCAAATTATATGAATAAGTGTGAGTTTACTGGATAAAATCCACTCAATTAAGTACAAAATATACCACGAAATAGTGGTGCATCAGACCTACAAGAGTAATTTTCTATATAAGGAAGAGAGTAACCTATCCTCTTAGAATCTGGGCTCAAAACCAAAAAAAAATGATGAATAATAGAGGTTATCTTACTGGAATTTGTATGGAAGAACAAAAGAGATCAAGAAAGAATAAAGAAATGGTCTTAGGAGACTTGAATCCTTGAAGAATTAGAGAAGAACTATGGAAGAATACCTTAAATGCTTGCTGGAAATTGTATGAAACTAGAAAAATATGCACTATTTTTCTCTCTTAAAGCTTCGGCCCTCTAGCTCTCTCTTTCTCTAAGTTTTTCTAACTTTTAACTTAGCTTTTTCCTTATATAAAATCTGAACTCTGACCTTGATTAACTATGTAAAAGTGCTATATCTAAGTAGTCAAAAGGGTTGAGAATTAAGGGAAAAGGGCATGATTTTAAGAAAATCCAAGTCATGGCTTGTGTGATATATTTATATGCAGTTAACCGTAGTTAATTGTTCGAGGTTAAAATCACTAAAGAGAGGATAAATAGAGAGAGAAAATTTTTGCCACATGAGAGAGGGAAGTGATGGGCTTACTTGGGAGAGAACAAAGAGAATTTGTGATCTTTAGGAAGTGTACGCTGAGTAATAGGTTAAGGTTTATCTCGGATTAATTTTTACTACGTGGTAAAACAATAAACGGTTGAGGTTTATTCTTAAAAGAATAACTCAAGAATGAGTAGCTGATGAATAGTCCTAAAAAGATAATTACCAAGGTGGTAATTATATTATCACTGATTTTTACGGTGTTTGATGCGCTGACTTTTATCCCGGCGTATACAAAACTGCCACTAATTACAGTCATGTCTCTAAACACGTCTCTAGGACAATTTAGTGAGGTAAGCAGGCCAAGAATAAGTGTGAACAGGTCTCTGCTAAGTCTAATTTGACATATTTATTGCCTTTTTTACTATTTGTTTTCATTTTTTTCTTCTGGACCCGTCTCACTAAATAGTAATAAGTCGTGATTTTCGAATTTTGCAAAATAAGTCACAAAATAGCCAAAAATTTAGTTGACCAAAAATTAGGTCCTTGTTAGGGCTTCATCGTCTTTTAAGAGTAATTGACAAGAATCATTAGGATTTTTTTTTTCTATTTTTATTACTTTTTCATATAAATTTACTAAATTTATTATGTAAGAACTAAAAAATATTAGTAATTTTAAATTTTTCATTTATAAAAATTCAATGGAGGATATATTTTTTTAATTTGTTCACTATTGCTTAAAAGCGTTGTTAAGATATTATATTATTTGAATTATGTTAAGTCTTAGATGTACTCAATTTAAATTAATAATCATCATAATTCACATAAATTCATTAATTATTATTAGAAGTGCATATTTGATGAGCGGATAATTTATACGCTTTTTGGCATTGTTTTTAGTATGTTTTTAGTATATTTTAGTTAGTTTTTATTATGTTTTTATTAGTTTTTAAATAAAAATCACTCTTCTGGACTTTACTATGAGTTTGTGTATTTTTCTGTGATTTCAGGTATTTTCTGGCTGAAATTGAGGGACCTGAGCAAAAATCTAATTCAGAGGCTGAAAAAGGACTGCAGATGCTGTTGGATTCTGACCTCCCTGCACTCAAAGTGGATTTTTTGGAGCTACAGAAGCCCAATTGGTGCGCTCTTAATTGCGTTGGAAAGTAGACATCCTGGGATTTCTAGCAATATATAATAGTCCATACTTTTCTCGAGATTTGATAGCCCAAACAGGTGTTCCAAGTCAGCTCAAGAATTCTGGCGTTTAACTCCAAAACTGGCACAAAAGCTGGAGTTAAACGCCCAAACTGGCACAAAAGCTGGCGTTTAACTCCAAGAAAAGTCTCTACACGAAAATGCTTCAATGCTCAGTCCAAGCACACACCAAGTGGGCCCGGAAGAAGATTTCTGCATTAATTACTGATTTCTGTAAACCCTAGGCTACTAGTTCTCTATAAAAAGGACCTTTTGCTATTGTATTTTCATACTTTGAATCTTTGATAAGTCTTATGCTATCTTAGACACATTTGGGGGCTGGCCTCACGGCCATGCCTGGACCTTGTTCTTATGTATTCTCAACGGTGGAGTTTCTACACACCATAGATTAAGGTGTGGAGCTCTGCTGTTCCTCATGAATTAATGCAATTATTACTGTTTTTCTATTCAATTTACGCCTACTTCTTCTCTAAGATATCACTTGTTCTTCAACTTGATGAATGTGATGATCCGTGACATTCATCATCATTCTCACCTATGAACGTGTGCCTGACAACCACCTCCGTTCTACCTTCGATTGAGTGTGTATCTTTTGGGTTTCTAATCTAAGATTGGAACCTTCGTGGTATAGGCTAGAATTAATGGCAGCCATTCCTGAGATCCAAAAAGTCTAAACCTTGTCTGTGGTATTCCGAGTAGGATCCGGGAAGGGATGACTGTGACGAGCTTCAAACTCGCGATTGTGGGGCGTGTGACAGACGCAAAAGGATCAATGGATCCTATTCCGACATGATCGAGAACCGACAACTGATTAGCCGATGTTGTGACAGAGCATCAGGACCATTTTCACTGAGAGGACAGGATGTAGCCATTGACAACGGTGATGCCCAACATAAAGCTTGCCATGGAAAGGAGTATGAATGATTGGAAGAAGGCAATATGAAAGCAGAGGTTCAAGGGGAACAAAGCATCTTCATACGCTTATCTGAAATCCACCAATGAATTACATAAGTATCTCTATCTTTATTTTATGTTTTATTTTCATCACCTTAAACTCCATAACCATTTGAAAAGATTTACAAGATGACCATAGCTTGCTTCAAGCCGACAATCTCCGTGGGATCGACCCTTACTCACGTAAGGTTTATTACTTGGACGACCCAGTGCACTTACTGGTTAGTTGTGCGGAGTTGTGATAAAGAGTTGAGATTACAATTGTACGTACCAAGTTGTTGGCGCCATTGATGATCACAATTTCGTGCACCAATATTCTATTTTACAATAGAGAATAAAAAAGTTGATAGAATATTTTATCTAAAATAAATATAATAAGTGAGAATACTTATGTCAACAAATTAGATAGATATAACATCAAAGATTCAAAGTTCAATATTTTGGAATAACTAATAACAAATAGATAAGACTAATAACAACAATCAATAATGTTATATTTATTAATATGTATATCCTCTATTCAATTTTTATAAGTAAGAAAAAAAAATAAAATCACTAATATTTTTCAATTCTTACACGATAAATGTAACTATTTTATATGAAAAATAACAAAAAATAAAGAAAAAGTCTTGAACAATCCTTGACAATTATTTCAAATGACAATGAGGCCTCCAATTAAAATATCTGATAATCTTAACTCGCACTTAACGGCCAGATCAACTAATTAACATGCCACATAGGCATATATCATTAACTCAATAGAAAAATTATTAACAAAAAAACTAACCAATCTTACAGAATTTAAAATCAAAAACTGAAAATTGTGCTTTCTTTTACTGGAACATGATCCTTATGAAAAATTGTAAGAGGTTAGAATGGATATTCACACACACATACATATATATGGTTTTTCTAGCACTGTCAGACTAATTTCTTCGATTCCTTCACATAATAAAAAGAAAACTCAATAGCAAGGAGGTCTCAATAACCTGGTTCTTTTTCTTTTTTTCTTCACTCATATTCAAACATAAACACAAGACTAAACTACCTAGAGAGTTCTCCACAAATAATATAAAGAGTACATATTCAAATTAGTTATTATTTTTACATT
>NC_029793.2:84843817-84872279 GCF_000816755.2 Arachis ipaensis
AGACCTCAAATAAAAAAAATTTGTTAAAGATCTCATTAAATATTTTTTGTAAAGCAATTTGAGTATTTCATCTAAGGATGCACGTTTCAAAGAACAAAAACGTGGACAAATCAGAAACCTGTGTATGGATATGTCGGCCTAGGCCCAGCATGGATTTAGCCCATTACAAAAGCCCGCGAAGGATTTTGGAATTTTGCTGGGAGTTGGGAGCAATCGTCATAGGGATTGACAAATAGTTTCTTCGCTCATTTCCAGAAAGCCTCAAGATATAATTTTCAACTACAATTAGTAGCTTCGCTAGCTGACAGGAAGTGGCATGAAGATCGTTCGGAAAGACCTCGTACGTAATGGACCTGGTAGCGTTAAGGTGCAATTTCTTTCCATTCCAATTCATTCATTCTCTCAATGCTTTGAATTTTTGAATTTAATTATTTCAATTGTTGATTGATTATGCAGATGGTGGCAGTAGATTCGGATGATCTATGGTATGCTTATAACTTGATTGCTCCAGGTGATTCTGTCATGGCGGTTACTGTTAGGTACTTCACTTGCACTTTGTCATGGTTTTCTTCGTGTGATCTCTATGGAGAATCTGAATTTGGAAGTGTTGTTTGTTTTGTTAATAGGAAGGTTCTTAGAGAAGCAGCTTCTGGTGGACGGGAAGCAGAACGGATCAAGCTCAAATTGGAAATTAAAGTTGAAGAGGTACAAAGTTTACTGTTTACATGATTTTTGTGAAATGAATGATTGAAAAATAAGGTCATTATCTCAATGGAGGACCTTTTTCTGGTTAATAATGAAATTTGAAAACCTATTATCTGAGAATGGAAGTAGGTATCAAACCAAATAGGCTGCTATATTCTGCCCTTTATCTCAATCCAATGACACATATTGTGTTCTTTCTGTTGTGTTTCAGGTTGCAGATTATGACAAAGAAGGCTCTATGTTGCGAATTCGTGGAAAGAACATATTAGAGAATGAACATGTTAAGGTACTTAACTGCCATACCAGCTTTGACTCCTAATTGATTCTTTTGAATTCTAGTTATCAGCCTTGTAACTGACTGTGCAGATAGGAGCATTCCATACTTTGGAACTCGAGCTACAGCGACCATTTGTGCTTAGAAAGGTATTGCGCTCTGATTTTTTTCCATCAGGCTTTCTTCTGTGTTATAATACATGTGCTAGATCTTTTGCTTGCTTCCTTTATTTTTGGTTTTTATTTTTTTATAACAAAATCATTATGTTTTAGCATTGTGTGTATCAAAGATGAAATTCTGATGAAAACTCTATGATCTGTAATTTATTTCCCTCTTTTGAAGAACTATGATTGCTGAATATTACATATTCCTTTTGTAGGAGGTTTGGGATTCTTATGCTTTGGAGGTACTGCAGCAGGCCTCTGGTGTGTAATCTGAATCTGGAAAATTTAATAGATATTAGGTTTAGTTACTCTATTAATCCCTATAATTTCACCAAATTTTTAATTGATTCCTTACAGTTTAAAAGTTTGATGTTTTCTATTTGAAAGTCACCAAGGACTAATAATTTGAATATATTTCTTCATTAGTGCAAATTTAAATCATGCAGCAGTTTAAATCATCCTTTTGTATACAATCCAGCGGCGAAAAAATGTTTTCTTTTTCTTAGTCTTGAAAAATATTCATATGATTAGATTAAAACATATCTTCAATCATGCAGCAATTTAAATCAGACTTTTGTATTTCCAGCGGGAAAAAATGCTTTTTTCTCTGAATATATTATTATTTACCAATCAAAACCAAACTCTTTATTACTAAGTACCATGATATTCTAGATACCAGTGTGAATATTGGTAAATTCATGAGCAGGAAAAAAAAATCTTTTTCTAATGATTTAATAGCACCCAAACAAGCTCTTGGTGTGAATATTGGTAAATTGCTATGGTGAACAAAAAGTCCATGCATATTTTGCAGATCCCGGTGCAAGTGCTGATCTAGCCGTGGTTTTGATGCAAGAAGGACTAGCCCATATCCTACTTATTGGTAGAAGGTACTGAGAATTTTCAGTTGAATAGATTTCAATCACACGATCAGTATTATAGTACTGTTTAGAGAAGATAGTTCAGAACTTTGAACAATTATTTTAGCATTTTATAGATGGGTGTATGTGTTTGATTTCTCTGAGGAACATAATACATCTAAATATAGTTTGGAACTTCGGACAATTATTTTAGCATTTTATAGATGGATGTATGTGTTTGATTTCTTTGAGGAACATAATACACTGAGAACTGAATACATGCTGTTAAGTACCTAAGGAGAATGGGAAACCACACCATAAATGTTATTAAGGGGTAAGAACTGCTCTGCTTAATACAACACCCTATAATACCCATGTCTCTAACAATACACCACCCTTGGAGAGCTGACGTCCATAGCGGGTTCACTCTATTGTCACTGACCTAGTGGTAGCCACTTCTCTACCAGCTATCAGAATTTGGTATTTGCCTTAATCTAGCCTATAGATAGTCCTTCCCATGGTGATGGCAACCACGGTTCTAATAGCGTTGTTAAGTACCTAGAGAAAGTGGGAAACCACACCCTAAAAGCTAGTTCTTAAGGGGGAAGAATTACTCTCCTTAATACAACATCAAGAATTTCATACTACCTGATGT
Organism: Arachis ipaensis; assembly: GCF_000816755.2. Taxonomy (NCBI): domain Eukaryota; kingdom Viridiplantae; phylum Streptophyta; class Magnoliopsida; order Fabales; family Fabaceae; genus Arachis; species Arachis ipaensis. Next base: position 84,846,473 of record NC_029793.2, read on the forward strand.
GGGACTTTGGGCACCCCATAATACTCAAATCCCCAACACATGATCTTCTTTTTGATACTTTTTTCAAACTTTTGACATGTAATCATGCTGTTTCAATCAGATAACTCATCTTATTTTGATTGATGTAATAGTATGACTATTACCCGTTCTCGGATAGAAACCTCAATTCCTCGCAAGCATGGACCTGCTATTGCTGGTTATGAGTCAGTAAGTCCTCTTACTCTATTGCAAGATATGTCATTGGATGAATTCGATAACTTGAGCATATTCTAAAGTGCCTTACTTCTTTTTTGTAGGCTTTGAATAAGTTCTTCGAAAATGTTTTACAGGTAAATTCAACGAATACAGAACATGGAAATGTACCAAATATCTATTTTTATCATAGCTTTGCGTTTGTTTTTTATTTTTCTTTTTTTACCCCCATTATGCCCTGCTATGGAGGATATCTTATCCTTCATTTTTGCTGTATGTCTTTGTTCGTTTCTATAATAATTTTTTTCTTTATTAAAAGAAAGCATAAAAGAGAGTATTTACAAGTATAATAATGGTTTCTACCAATCTGTTTTAGGCTTTCTTGAAACATATAGATTTCAATGTGGTTCGCTGCGCTGTAATTGCAAGTCCAGGATTTACAAAGGTCTGCCATCATTCCCTGCTGGTTCATTTTAGTTTTACAAATTTGACAAGGCATTAAATATTTCTATTCAGTAACATTATTATTTTTGTCTTGTATATATGCAAAGGGTTAGCAGGATTTTGGTAGAGATTTTTGTAGCGGTAATAATTTTTTCCTTTATTTCTGTTTCAGGAACAATTTCATCGTCACTTATTTTTGGAGGCAGAAAGAAGACAGCTACGTCCTATTATTGAAAACAAGTCGAGGATTATTCTTGTGCACACAACCTCGGGATACAAGTATGCTTGCTTCCTCACTTTATCTTCTCCTATCTATTCCTAGTTTTGTAGTAGTTGGTTAACTACGCCTTCATAACAGGTGCGTTCATATCTACTCCGTATATAATTGTTGGAGTCTATAAATCTCATTTCTTTCACTTCATAATTTCTTATCTGTAGGCATAGTTTAAAGGAGGTTCTTGATGCTCCAAATGTCATGAATATGATTAAAGATACTAAGGCAGCACAAGAGGTACCATGATAACCAAATTATTGAACATAATGCACTTATCCATTTGGCCATGCTAAACGATTTCCAAATATTGTTTATTTCATTATCTGTTGAGACTGGAACTAAACTATCTGCTTTCTCTTTTTCTTCAGGTTCGAGCTATGAAGGATTTTTATGACATGCTTTCAAATGTCAGGTTCCATTCTTTTGAAGTTGTTTTCTTTTGTTGCCTTGTCCATGCTATGATTGGAATATTGAATTTCCTATATGAAAAATTCTCTTGCTCTCAATGACTTCAGTATTAGTTCCTCTTAAACATCTATAGGATGAGATACTATATATTTAGGTAAATCAATAGGATCTACATATAACTTCTATTTGCTCATAGCAATGTTATGCCTAGTAGAAAACTGTTGACTAAAAAACTGTTGACCTTCTAGGCACTTGCATCATAAATTGCTGTAATGATTAGATTTATTGAAGTTAGTACATTAAGAGAAATACATCTTGTCATCTTCCATGAAATTTGCTTTTCACTTTTCATTCTTATTTTGTATCAAGTGATAACTAAAATTACACTCATTGATTCTCTTTTAATCTCAAAACTGCACATGCGCATCCTTTAAGCTGATGATTTTGAAAAATCAAGGAAATCTTGATTGAATATTGTTGGGTTTGTTCAGGATCCAGCCCGAGCTTGCTATGGAGTTAAACATGTTGAGGTTGCCAATGAACGACTAGCTGTGCAAACACTTCTTATTACTGATGATCTTTTCAGGTGCCAATGATATAAATCACTAAGCAATATATCATTATAACTGAACTGAATGTTTTCAGCAGTGTCTTTCTCCATGCCCTTTCAAGTTTACATTGGAAAATTGTGCCTTAATGTACATGCTTTTTGCTACAGGAATTCAGATATAGCAAGAAGACAAAAGTTCGTTGAGTTGGTCAACTCAGTTAAGGATTCAGGAGGCTCTGTCCATGTATTTTCATCCTTGCATGTCTCTGGAGAACGTGAGTGTTTTTACTTTATTGATTATTTTCCTAGAACACCATGAACCGAAAAGCATCTAGTATTGAAAAGGAAAAATTATTAAGATGGTACTCCCTCCCATAACTTTTATCCAAGTACGAAAATAGTAAAATATGACAAATAAAAGTGAAAAGAAATATGTATTTCCGAAGAAAAAAAGTGTGCACAGAGAGAGTAATATAAAGGTTTAATTACTCTATTAGTCCCTATGGTTTCACTAAATTTGCAACTAGGTCCCTATATTTTTTTCTTTCAATTTGGTCCCTACACTGCTTTTAAATTTTGTAATTAAGTCATTTTCGTGTAAAAAAACGTTAAAATTAACAGAATATTCTTCTCAAAAAACATATGATCAAAGATCTAATTAGATTTTTAATTGTGGGTACCTTCAATTTGCAGAGAAATATTCTGTTAGCTCTAACATTTTTTACAATGACAATGACCTAATTACAAAATTAAAACTAGTGTAGGAACTCAATAGAAAGGAAAAAAGTATAAAGACTTAATTATAAATTTGGTAAAACTATAGGGACCAACAGATTAATTAAACGAAAGCTAAAGATTTATGCACCACTTTTTGGTAGTGAATGAAAGTATGAAACTCGTGTAGGAAGATTATGTTTCGGTATTTTATGTATTTGTTTAGAACTCAATTTGTCATTTTGTTGCTGATGGACAGAGCTAGCACAGATAAGTGGCATTGCTGCAATTCTTCGGTTTCCTCTGCCTGACCTTGAAGACATTGAAATGTGATGGTCAAGCATTGTATATTTCTGTTGGTGGGCATCTGTCATTTGGCTTATCTTGGATTTTTTGTTTTCTTAATATTATGTGTTGAATGCAAGGCAGATGTTGCAACAGCACCCTTAGTGTTCAGTGCCGAGTGTCCACTTTGTGATAACTTGTATTGCATGGTATTTATATGTTGAAATTGACACACCCCACCATATATGAATCTGTATAGTTTACACTACAAACTGAGTGAAAGCTGTTTTGGTTAACCATTTGTTTATGTTTTAGTTATGCATATCCTAAAAATGTAATTCTTTCTATTATGTTTATAAAATAATTTTTCACCGGAGATGGCAAACAAAAGTAGGCATCTTGAAACAAGATAAAATTCACATATCTGTGATTGACTAGTGATATCTGCACAACAATTTCATGACACCCCAAACACCCTCTTACTTTTTCCCACTTCAAGTAGTTATACAACACAATATAATACACATCAGAATGGCAATGCAGCTTCCCTGTCTTGCAACATTTGGATAACATTCCAAAACATATCTCGTCAACTTGATTTTCCTTCCCTACTCCAAAAAGAGGGTTCTTCCGACAGTGGAAATCGGCAGCTACTCAAATTATTCCAGCACAATAGCCACCAACATGATACAAGTATCTCCTGTATGGATATCCTGAGATTATGTCAGGGAATCTTGTGAAAACATGCTCATTATTCAACCCCCTGTGATTGAGATTAAAACAATGGGGGAGTCCCTTCTTAGACACAGTATCTTCTGCTTCAGAAAAAGATTTCTCAACTTACACTTCAAGGAAAAGAACAACCTCATCCTTTGCTTAATTCTTCTTTGTCTCTCCATCTCTACTTCTAGGAACTGTCCCGGAGTGCACCCCCAATGCATGAGCAAACATTCTCTTCGCAGCTCCTATGTGCTCCTCCTTCATGCAGTCTTTACTCAACTTAGGTGCTTGTTTTCCATCTTGAGTTGATTTGGGGAAATCTTTGTCGAGCAGTGTTTGATCATCCCTTTTATTAAGTGCAGCTCCACCTGAAGTGCTAGTGTTTCTTATTCTACTGTTTGAGTTCCTTCTTCGAGGTATTGACTCTTCCAAGTTCTCCATGGGATTGGGCTCTGCGCCATTCTCTCTCCGAGCATTCAATTCATCCATGAGCACTTTGTCCTTTGTACTATCACTAGCTAAGACATTTTGATTCTCCGTATTCATTCTTCGACCTAATGCATGCGCAATCATGCGGTGGGCAACCACAGGCACACTTCGCTGCTTTTGTCCACCAGGCTCTTTTATCTCTTCCAAACTCTCACAGAAAATTCTCTCCCGAGCAGCCAAATAAGCCGCTTTTCTCTCTTCCAGTGACAGTGGAAAGGAGGTTCTGTTTGTTTGTAAGACTGAAAAATGCAACACAACATTAAGGCCCCTCATTAAGAAGTTTGCTATATTAGTGTTTTCCTTATTAAGCATATTACCTGGGGAGGGGTCTTCTCTCCTTAATATTTGATGTGATGTAATTAAAGATTGGGGTTCATCATAACCCCATAGGATATCGCTTACAAGGATTGGAGGTCTGAAAATTCAAAGCATTCACAAAAAACTTGTTTAAATATAGCAAGAGAAAGTAATGGAAATGTGCTTGATATATCTAGAGGATCATCAGCAAGGAAAGGCTGAAGTTCACTCACATGGATGTGTCTGGACATTTCTCAAGAATTAAATGGCGATCATCTCCTTCACCAACAGACTCATGTGCAAACCTGGAAACATGTTTAAAATGAAAATCACGATATTTGAAAAGACTTAAAAGAAATAAAAATCACATGATACATACCCAAATATCTCAGCAAGGCGATGCAAAAGAAGACGGCTATAAGAGTTCATTGGCTCCAATTCCAAGATCCCATCTGAACTATAATAGTTCATCAAAGCAGATATGTAAATTATTCAAGACACATTTTATGGGACAAAGCGCAAAACAACTATTTAACATGAAAGACATAAAAAACCAACTCCAATCAGATGCTGTAAATGACAACACTTAGAGCTGCTCTGCAACAACCTTTCTTTACTTATAAATCAAGGCCTTAATATAAATACAAAGTGCCAATGAATAAGAGATGTATACAAACAATTTTTGTTGAGAGAGAAATCATGACTAATTTGAAGCGATTTAAGATTGTGGCATGGTATTTTTTCAGGTTCTGATATATTAGGATTCTTCCACTTTCTTTCGGAATTTGGTTGCCCTGGACACGAACTATAAAAAGAACTCAGAGAACATGACATTACTTAAAATCATCCCTCTGCTGATAGGCTGCTTCCTTTTTGGGACTGGGGAAAAAATGACAGGAAAAGTGTAAAATTTCATTGAGGTTTCAAATTTATCTCTCACCATGATAGAGGCTATGTTATTACTGCTGTTAAGTAAACCATTATCTCTTAGCCAAAGTGGTGACTTATAGCACTATACACTTATACTATTCCTGTGAAGTAAGGTCAAACATAATCTGATCGTGAATTTTACCTTGTGTCATCATCCTGAAGAAACTTGACCAAGGTTTCTTCCATTGTGAGCACTAAATGCTTGCAATGAAGGTTGTCCTTGACCAGAGAAGCCAATTCCTCAACCTGAAATATAAATACATTACAAGCATTCAAAGCAAGCATTTAAAATAGAGAGCAAAGAAAAATCATCAACAATTGTCCAACAACTTGTCAATAATATTGGCTCCTAATTGACACCAAATATAGAAGTTCAGGAAGCAAGCATTTTATACCGAATCAAAGTGAAGTCAATGAGCAAACTTGGTGCTAAAACTCAGCTTCGTGCTTTTGATTCTATCAATTATATATTAAAAACTGCAAGCATTTATATAAAACTGAAGACTCGCTAGAACTTAGGGTTTGAAATTCTATAAATTGACACCAAACCATAAAATTTCATCAAGCAAGCATTTATACTCAATCAAACACGAAGTAAAGAAACAAACTTGGTGCTAAAACTTAGCTTAGAGTCTCTTCATTATGTAAATTATACATCAAAGAGTGCAATTTGCAGAAAGCACGAAATTGAAATGGATGACAAAATGGTAATTTATGTATATTGAGAAGAAGAAAGAGAAACCAGAAAGAGCAGACATACCATGGCGAATTGGGTCATACTCATGGTTGAAACCTGAAAAGAGCTGAAGGATTTTGGTTAAGGATTTTGGTTTAGGGTTCCCAATTACAAACTTCAGATTTCGTGTTGGAGTATACCGGATTTTTTTTTTAAATATATATTTTAATTATTTTATTTATCGAAATAAGTATTTAGACATTATTTATATTGTTAGATCCCGTTATATATTTCGTTTACAGTGTACAAAATGATTATACATGATATGTAACGATTTTATTTGGCTATATTTCGTTTGCAAATGAAAAAATACATATTGTCTAAAAAAATACATATATCTCATTTATAATATAAACGAAATAAAAAAAATTACAATTAAAATAATCTAAATTTTTAATATTTAAAAAAGTATATAAAAATTTATTTAAATTTATTTTTAAATTTATAATAGGTACAAAAAATATTCAACTTCTAATCCTTTTAATTTAACGTCTTCCTTCATCACTTATTTAAATCTCTCGTTTGTTAGTTTTTTTTTTTTCCAATCTCTATAATTTAAATTTGAAACCACCCACTATTTTGATTATAGTAATTGCACGCTAAAAAATTAAAATATTAAATTAATGTAGAGACTTTTACTCTTTGCTTTGGTAACTGTTTTAAATCATCATACTTCCACTTTTTGCTCTTTCAAATCCTTTTTAGGAAATAGTGAGGGAGAATTTTAACACAAACAAACAAACACAATTTTTGTAACAATAATGTTCCACATCCATCTAATTTTTCTAACCAAGTCAACCAAGTTCTTTTTGGATCACGCCATCCCCCTATTAACTTAAAGCTTCTTCCTCAACTTAGAGCTTCTCTTTCTCAATATAAACCTTCTCTTCGTTCTTCTATCTCAACGTAGAACTTCTCTTCCTTAATGTAAAGCTCTCGCGTTCTTTTTTACTCTGATTTTTACAACGTAAAGCTTCGTTTTCTTCTTCATTTCCAGATTTCAGATTTTTTTCCTCATTTTCAGATTTCAATAGCGTATCAAAACAATGAATGATTCAACTTCAAATTAGTTGAATGAGAGCAATTTGGATTATTCTTCTGAATCGAATCAAGCGGATGAGGTTTGAATTATTAAATTTTGAATTGAATTGAATGGAATGTAATTACTAAATCCAGTAGTTTATGAACACAATTTTCTATTCATTTGAAATTGTACATTGGTTTCGTTTTGATGGTATTTCTCGGTTCATTCTAGACACAGGTGTTTTGAATTTGAATTTATATACTGGACAATGTTCAGTTCATTTAGTATTATACAGTGATTTCGCTTTGATAATATTTTCGGTTCATTCTAGATGCAGGTATTTCTGAGTTCTTGGTTCATTTGGTATTATACAATGATTTCGCTTTAATAATATTCTCTGTTCATTTTATAGTCCAGGTATGTTGTGGATGAACAATTTGTCCCAAAGGTTGGGATAACTTTCAAAACACTGGAAGAAGTTGGAAAGTCCTACAAAGATTATTCCAAACTTGCCGGTTTTTCTACCAAAATAAGGAACACAACTCGGAAGAGAGATGAGATTAAGAATCAACTAATTATATGTAGTAGAGAGGGAAAGTGAAAATCCAAGATATCTCCAACTCTAAAGACAAACCCCTCAGCTCCAATAAACTGTCCAGCAGGATTTACATACATATATTGAAGGACGTCGTCTTTGGATAATTTTCAAAGTTGTTCTGAATCATTCAACCCTTGTCTAGATCAAACAGAGATGATTAAACAACACAGGGAGCTAAGCATGTTTGTACGTCGCACCATTGAAAATAACGAGGAAGCCGGAATCAGACCGAGTAAAATATATCAGTCATTCGTAGTAACAGCGGTCAGTCATCGTGAACTAAGTTTTATCGAAAAAGATATGAGGAATTACATTACAAGGGAAGTACAGAATGTTTTGGCAAGTACTTATTAAGAATGAAAGAGAAGAAACAAAAATTTTTTTTTCGAGCTTGACCTTGAAGGTGATCACTCCATCAAAAATGCATTTTGGGCCAATACAAGAAGCAGGGATGCATACGAGTATTTTGGAGATGTTGTTTCATTTAATACTATTTACAACACAAACAGGTACTCAGTTCACTGCGATATAGTTTTAGGTTCACAGAGGCATTGCATTTCGATTTATAACTGTTGCGAGTATCTATTTTTGCAGGTACAATCTGGTTTTTGGTTCTTTTATGGGCGTGAATAATCACGGCCAATCGACACTTCTCGGATGCGCTTTAATGGAAAATGAGAACATCCAATTATTCAAATGGCTATTCGAATATTGGCTTCGTTGCATGGGAGAGAAGGAACCAAAAGGGATTCTTACCGATCAATGTGCATCGATGCAAAGGGCTATTAAGCCTGTATGCCAACAACAATTCACCAGTGCTGTATTTGGAATATCATGAAGAAGATCCCACGCAAATTAAATGGGTACAAGTGACACGAAGAAATCGAACAAGAGATGAGCCATGTCGTTTGGAACTCGTTTACAAAAGACACATTCGACAGAAATTGAAATGATTTTGTCATAAAGTACGGTGTTGGAGGCAATAAGTGGCTTTTAGGTAACCGAAGTTTTAATTCGAATTATTTGATTTTGTTAGTTTTTCGGTGAAAATGAGTATAACATTCGATTCATTCTTGCGCCTGTTTTCGGTTCATTCTGCAGAGCTATTTGAAGATCGCCATTTATGGATTCCAGTTTATCTGGATTATCACTTTTGGGCCGGGATGAGAAGCACAAAAAAGAGCGAGAGCACGCATGCATTTTTTAACAAGTTTATCATACACAATAGCTCCTTGATTCAATTTGTGAAGCAATACGATAATTGCCTAGTAAAGAGTCCATGTTTGATGGTAAATTTTAGCTTAAATTGAGTGAATTTCATCATATAAACTCACACTTATTCACTTAAATAGCATATTTTTGTGATTTTTCTCTAAATTGTGCCTAAATATAAAAACATGTTTTTTTGTGCTTTAATTGATCAATTTAGTTCTACTTTTATTCCATTCGAAGTCTTGATATATTTTGTTGAGTGATTTCAGGTCAAATAGGCAGAAATTGCTTGGGAAAAGTAGAAGGAAAGTATGCAAATGGGAGAATACATGGAGAAACAAAGGAGAAGAGCACACCAATGTGTGCATACGCACAACCTCCTGTGCGTACACAAAAGACAAGATTCAGCCAGTGTGCATACGCAAACAATCCTGTGCATATGCACAAGTTCTGAAACTGAAATCTTGTCATTAAAAAGCCACGTAGCTCGCAATTTTGGGGGCCTTTTGGCCCAATTCTGCAAAGTCTGAAATTGAAATGGAAGGGCTAACAAGGGAGCAACATACCATATCATTCATACACATTATTAGATAGTTTTAGGGAGTTTTAGTATTAGTTTTTCTTAGGATTTTATCCCAAATCTCTTAGGGTTTAGTTAGAATTTATATTAGAAGTTTACATTTTCCATTTTGATCTTGGATTCTAGCTTACCACCATTGTAAGTAATACTCAATTTTCTCTTTGATTATACTACTTTTGTTACACTTTCTTATAATTAAAGTTATACGTTTTACATATATATACCGTTTGAATCTTTGAGTTCTTAGTTATTAATTTGATGTTTATTGGTTATTACTTGTTTGATTGAGTTGTCTTTGTTGATTTTATTCATTGGTTGGTTATAGTTTCAAGTATTTTTATAATATCACTATGTTTGATCATTATGCCCACCAAGTGTTTGTGAAAATGTCAATTTTGAATATGGAGTAGATTTCCACTTCTTGGTTTGGAAAAATGGATACATAGGATACTAGAGTCATAATGTCCAACATTTAGTGGTGATTTTAGGTTGTTAGTTGCTCTTGTTTACACTAACGCTAGCTTTTTACTAAGTTAATTAGTAAGTTAGCTAGGATTTGTGGATTAAGGACAATTATGCTCACTTGACTTACTCTCGATGTTAAGAGTTGACTAAGTGAGATTAACTCATTGTAATTGCCATAGTTGTGGTTATGACAAGGAAATGATTCCTTAATCCCCAACCCCAAGCCAAGGTTCCCTTACGTTTTGAACCACATTTTCACTAGTTTTGACCTTGTTCTCTTCTATTTAGCATTAATTGTTCTTTGATTCATTATTAGTTCATTATTTGTGCTATTATTGCTTAGTTACTATTATTTACTTTCTTGCTTGTTAATTTTGGTTCCTATTAATTCACTAGTTGAGTTGTCGATTCTTTAATTCCTTGAATTTCTGCTCTATGCTTGGAAACCCCCAATTTCACAACCGAACTTATGCACTCGTAATTGCTAGCTCCGTAGGAAGATGACCCGGGAAGTAAAACTCTCAGTTAATTGAATTAAATTGTAACACTCCTTACTCTAAACTTTGATTTGGGGTTCAATTGTCGGTTTGGGACTATACTTGCAACGCAATTTTTATTCCTAAAAAATTTTGAACCGATGTTTGGCCGCCCACCAAGTTTTTGGCGCCGTTGCCGGAGAGCTTGCAATGGTGTTATAGTATTGGCTATTGTGAATATGTTAATATATAAATAGCTTGCTTTTTATTTATCTTTTTGTTCTTATCATTAATTAGGAGTTTTATTTCTTTTGTTTCTTGATATATTTTGTTCCTATTCTCTCTTGTTCTTGTTAGAATTCAAGAATTTGGTCACCCGATTAGAAGCTTGAAGATCAACAAGGAAGGGTGTCGACATAAACTTTAGGATCCCGGAGGACAATGGAAATGCAAGCATTGGGGGAGATTCAAGAAAGAATTCAAGCACAAACCACCATAGCAAGGGCTCTCCCAATTGTCTAACTTAAAGACAATAAACAAAACTGATAGGTGGGAGACACCCCACCATGGTAACATCCTTCCAACCCCTCTTTTCTTTTAGTTTTTGTTTATTAAATTTTTATTTCTTTTTGGTTATCTTAGTTTGGTTGGATTTTAGTTTTGATCAAGTGTTTTTAAGGTAGAATACGTTTTGGGTTGAAAAGCTTTGTTGGATATCATGTTTGGTGCCTTTAGAGGCTTAAAATTTTGTAAAAATAAAGTTTTGTGCGTACACACATACCCCAATTCCATTGATCCTTGCGTACGCAACCCACCTGTGCGTACGCAACGCCCCTTTTAACCTCCCTATCGGGTGCATGCGCTCACTGCTGTGCGTGCTCACAAACCCCTTTTCCCACTTAGTGTGCGTACGCACGGAACTGAGAGCATACTCACAAGCCTCGTTTTAGGCATGATTTTGAATTAAGCCCTAACATTCGCGCGTGCCACCCCCTCCATCCCTCACTTCTCTTCTTCGTCCACACCGCACTCCCAAGACACCACCAACCATCACCCCACCTTTCTTCCTTCATTCCGGCGACGTCAGTGCTGCCAACCATCACCACCCGCACCACCCCTTTCTTTCTTTCTTTCTTTCTTTTTTCTTTCTTTCCTCCATTGTCCAAAAGCTTGCTCTGCCCCTGCGCCAGCTACAGCTCGCACCTCTCTTTGTTACTTTCTGGCGACGCCAATTCTGTCGTGACTCTTGTAGTGCCAACCTCATAGTGCCACTGCAACCTCTGCCTCCATTCTTCATATTTAATTACTCATGTTCCTTTCTATTTGCTCTTTCTACTTTGTCTACTTTTAATTGCATTTTAGTTTTTAATTTTAGTAATTATATTAGGATTAAATTAGTTTTTTGTTGCTTAAATGAGTTGCAAGTGTTTGTTTGATGTTAATTGGATTGATTGTTGCTTGAAATTGGTTTGAATTTGATGAATTTGTGCACTGCACACCAACTGTGTTGATGTAATGCCTGAATGAACTTTGAGTTTAATTCATATGTTGTAGCTACCATATGCTTTAAACTATATTATTGTTTGTCATTTTATTTATGAATTGTGCACTTTTGAATGGTTATGATGCTATTTAACATTGAAATTCAACAATGTACTTGTTTATTGTTTTGACTTACTAGCACCTAAATGGATTTGTACATTTACATTTTGTTGCATATTAAGTGAAATTTTTAGTAAGTGCATTGAATTTAGTGAATTGAATTGAATCGCTTGTTCATCATGGTTTTCAAATCAACATAATCACATAACAAGGTATTTGTTTTTTTTAATGCTTTACATTTGTTTGAGTTGACTTAACTTGATTCTTACCAAGCTTGTCACTTTTTGCAACAAGCACCTCGTTTGTGTGATTATTTCATTATTTTTAAAGATGAATAAGAAGTTTTCTTTTCATTATTGAATTGGTTATTGTTTGTTGTGTGATTCTATATAACCTTGCAATTTTACTTGCATAATTTCAATATCCATTCTTTCAAAAATTCAATTCACTTTTGTTGTGTTTGCCTAAGCTTGCTTATTCTTTAATCTTTGCTTATTTATTGCTTGTATCTTAGGCTGTTTGATTGAGGAACTCATTCTTAATTGTTGATTGTGTGGTTTTCGTTTTAACCGGCCAATGTGTGTGTTCTAATCGCGCGCACATTTAGAATACATACATTGTCTTTTGTTGAACCACACCCTTATACACTTTTCCTCAATTAAGTATTTGTTATTTGTCTATTGTTGTTACTTCCTTAATTGTCTTCTTCTACCACTTATCTTGTGATCTTGAATTCTATTCTTTTGTTCCTTTTCAAAATGCGCCGCAAAAGCAAAGAGCCGGCTACACTCTCCTCGGGTCCTCGAGGCATTCTTCTGTACCCCTCTGATCGTCGGAGCGACAAGTCGAACACCTTTGCAAATGAAAAGGCCAACATCCATCGGGAGCGAAAGCTCAATATAACAGAAAAGTATATAGCTGCTATCAATGACAGAATTGCCTCCTTTCAGTGGGGATTTCTTAAGCAAGACTCCATGGAAATCAATGAACATGGTGTGGGAGGTCTATGCCAATCTCCTGGCTTGGAAAGCGAAGACGGTATTCCTCCGAGGGAAACAATTGGATACTTCTAATCAAGCTTTTGAAGCCTTTCTGAAGATTCCTTACATCCCGCCTAAAACACTAGACCTTTATAATTTTTCATTTTTTTTATTTTTGGTATAATTATATTCATTTGTTATATCATTCATATATCATATCTTTTTCTTTTAATAATTTATATTTTAAATATAATTTAGTTTATATTGAATATATATGATACTATATATCGTGAGTCTTTTTTTTTATGATTTGAATCTCTCAAGCGCCAAACTGGTAGAGAGTACAGAAAACAAATCTAAAAGATATACAAGCACAAATCACTACTACAGACAAAAGATTACAAACTACTAAATCATACAAGAAAAGTTATAAAGTAAAAAGTAATGTAATACAAGATAACATGATCAAAATAATTAGGCTTGATTCTGCACACCTTGGACATCAGCATATTATACCTTCACACTCTATATATTCTACTCTATTTTTTGTCCAAAGTTGTACGTGATACATAATATCATTTTTTATTCTTTTCACATTTAACTCCTTGGCATTGAATTCTTTTTTTATTTCTTGCATACCACAAGCACCAAATTATAGCATAAAAGAGCGATTTTCATACTTCATTGAATTATTGTGCCATTTTATGATTCATCCAAGATTCAAAGCACCCACTTATATGTCCAGGCCACACCCACATCAAATTTCTTACTTGGAGAGCTTGACCCCATATGCTCTAGGAGAATGTGCACAAAAAAAATAAATGAAAAGTTGTTTTAATTTCATTATTATAGAATACATACCTCGAGTTCTTTTGTGCCACAATACCACATATGAGTAGCTTATCCTTTGTGTTGAGTTTCTCTTGGATTACGAATCACAACAATAATTCTACTTTTGATAGGACAAGATTACTTCATAACTTGTTATTGAATTTCTTCCATGAATCACCAACATCTATCTCTCTATATTTATAGTTTTCTTGCATCATGGATTTCACCGTTTATACTCTTTGTCCTTGGTTATCATACTTCCATAGCAAGTTGTCACCTCTATTTGTACTACCTTCCACTCTTGCTAGAATAGCAAGTAACTCCCTACTATTGTCCTCCTCCCATGTTCTTAGGTTGCGCCTCCATTTTAAGGACTAAATCTAATTGCACCCATCCCAAACTCTGCACTCACTGATTGTGTAATTTTTATCTTCAATCACAACATATAATCTTGAAAATAAATCTTTTAATTTACGTTATTTTACTTAAATATGATGTCAAAACTTTGTCTTTGTTCCGTCGCCAACTACTATTTTTAATCCTTCTTGAAACAACTTAGCAAGAGTTTTATCTCTATTTTGTATATTTACTGTCACCCCAAATTCCTCCAATTTTAATTGGTACTTGGTCATAGAGAGAATTATTTAATGTTATTTCAGGAATAAATGACTCTCTTCCAAAGCGGACAGTTTTTCTTATCAAAAAGCCACCATCATTTGAAGAGTAGTGCAGTGTTCTTGAGGATAACACTGCCAACCCCCAAATGTACTGATAAATCACTATTTTATGATTTATCTTGTGCTCAATTGAGTAGTTTTTATCAACTCTTTATCCACTTATTCATACTATTTGCATGGTTTTACATTTGTCCTCCTAATTATATGCTTTGATTGAAAATATGCTTTTTTGGCCTTAAGTTTCCTATGTTTAATCCTCTCTTATTACCATTAGATGCCTTGATATGTGTGTTAAGTGTTTTCAGAGATTACAGGACAGGAATGACTTAGAGGATGGAAAGGAAGCATGCAAAAGTGGATGGAATACAAGAAGTTGGAGAAATTGCTAAGCTGTCCAGCCTGACCTCTTCGCACTCAAACGGCTATAACCTTAGCTACAGAGGTCCAAATGATGTGGTTTTAGTTGCGCTGGAAAGCTAACGTCCAGGGTTTCGATTTCATATATAATATGCCATAGTTGCTCTAACACTAGGCAACGCGAATGCGCGCTCCACGCGGACGCGTCGCAGTGTCGAAAATCAGCGTGGCAGATTTCTTCTCCAGCGATTTCTGGGCTGTTTTCGACCCAGTTTGCGCCCCAGAAAACACAGATTAAAGGCTATAAGTGGAAGAATGCATCCATTTAGAATAATCAGCTCATAATACACAATTTTAGGATTTAGATGTAGTTTTTAGAGAGAGAGATTCTCTCCTCTCTCTTAGGATTAGGATTTAGGATTTTTATTATGTTTAAGCTATGATCCTTTAAATTACCTGTTCCTTACTTTCAAAACCCCCAATTTACAAGACTCATAACCAATAATAAGAACACCTCCCTGCAATTCCTTTAGAAGACGACCCGAGGTTAAATACTTCGGTTATCAATTTCAAAGGGGTTTGTTACTTGTGACAACTAAAACATTTGTATGAAAGGACTTTTGTTGGTTTAGAAGCTATACCTGCAACGAGGCTTTATCTGCGAATTTCTAGACCACGCAAAAGTTCTCTCTTCAAAATGGCACCGTTGCCGGGGAATTGCAAACGTGTGCCTTATTATTGGTTATTGTAAATATTTGCTTCTTGCTTGTTTATTTGTCTTTATTTTTTCTTTTTATTTTTGCTTTTTCGTAAATTAAGAGGTTATTGGTTTTTATTTAGTTATTAAAAATTTTTCAAAAATTTTTTTTCTTGGTGTTCATCTTGATCTTCAAGTTGTTTTTCGTGTTCATCTTGACCTTCAAGTTGTTTTCTTCGTTTTGATCTAAAAAATTTTAAGTTTGGTGTCATTTTATTGTTTTTCTCTTTCCTCATTTAATTCAAAAATTAAAAAAAAAATTAAATTTCAAAATTTCAAAATTTTCAAAATTTAAATCTTTTTCAAAAAATCATATCTTTTTCAAAATCTTATCTCACCTTATTTCAAAAATCAAATTTCAAAATTCAATATTTAAGTTTCAAATTTCAAATTTCAAATTTCAAAATTCAAATTTCAAAAATTTAAAATTCAAATTTCAAAATTTAGTTTTCAAATTTCAAAATTTAATTTTCAATATCAAAATTTAAATTTCAATAACCTTTTAATTTAAAATTTATTTTTATTTTCGTTTTTAATTTTTATTTACTATTATGAGTTCTCACCCCTCTCGCTTTGAGTTTGGTTCCAATGTTGTTGCAAGGAATGGAAATTATAACAGGAACATACATCAAGGTCAAAACAATCAGAGATGGAAGGAGCCACGAGAATCTGATCAACCCTTTCGGCAACATCACCTTCCAAGATACCATGGACAACGACCATCCTACAATGCATGCCAAGACAATAGATATGGTGGACCCCCTTGTAGTTACCAGCAAGCTCCATCATATGCCAATGAACCATCTCCTCAACACAACTTTAAACCACCATACTCACAAGCCCCTTACCACCAAACACCACCATATAACCCTAATCCTTATCCACCACACCAACCACCATATGAACCACGCCCAGAACCACCACCTCAATATTCACCATCTCCATATCCATCAATCCAAGAGCACTATGATCCTACTTATGATAGTCGAGCACAACCAGAATCAAATGATCGTCTCAAGAAAATAGTGGAAAGATTTCATGCAACCCTTCACCAATTGAATCAAGCGATAAATCAATCAGCTTTTCGACGTTCGAACACTCAAGGAAACCCCATGGCTTCATGTGGACAATCTAATGAAGAACGTAGCATGAAGGAGACATTAGAAACTCCGGTGGACAGCAAGGAGCATGAATTTATACTGGAACAAGTGGAGGAAGCCGGAATTATTAAAGAAGAAGAAGTGGTTGAAGACTTGGGAGATGCTGAACCTCCATGGGAAAGTCAAGACATAGAACCTCCTTCCAAGACGGTTGCATTTGATGTTGAGGAGGGTGTACAACCTCCAAGGCATATCATAGTTGAAGACTTGGAAGAGGTTGATCAAGAAATGGAGATTAAAGAAGAGGAAGCACAGTCTCCCATGCCCTTGGTGAGCAATGAAGAAAAGATTGAATTGGAAGAAAGCTACCAAGAGGAAGAGGTTGATATTGAAGAAACTTGCAAAGAAGTGGAAGTTGTTAGAGAAGAGCACAAAGGAGTGGAGCTTGCAATTTCATTAGAAATACCTCCTCCTAAGTTACCATCATCCTTCACAACATTCAAGTGGGTAAAATTCATATCCCTCAGCTTTCTAATTCCACTTGAATATGGACTACTGGAGACAGATGGTCAACTTAGAGCTCTTTGTGGCATTAAGAGTAAGAGGAATATGGTTAGTGGTTGGAGTCGTCATGCAAGATTCAATATGGTGGAAAGCTCAAAGTTTAAATGCAAAGGTTGGTGTAAAGCTCAGCTGAATGGGCCTAGGAAGTTGTTTGGACGCTTCAGTGAGAATTCTAAGGCTGAACCACCCGGATGGAATCATGATAATCAACTTGAAGACAGGTATAGAAACAAGATTTGGGATCTCGGAGGCCATTGGAAGTCCAAGCATTGGAAGTTTCAGGATGAGTTCAAGCGCAAGCCGCCATGACAAGGAGCTCACGAAATGTCCAACTTAAGGACTTTAACTAAAAGTGTTAGGTGGGAGACAACCCAACATGGTATGATCGTTCATTTTCTTCCATTTTGATTTTATTTCGTTTTGTTTGTTTTTGAGTTTTGATTGGACCTGGAATCATGTATAACATTCATATTAGCATTGCATTCTGTATACTGCATTATTAAATTTTTTTTTTTGCACACGACGCGACAGCGTCGACAACGCGTCCGCGTCATATGTGCCTCAAGGAAGAAAAGAGATTTTACAGAGAGTCACGCGACAGCGTGGCTGGAGGCGTGCCTTTGGCACAAATTGATCCACGTGACCGCATCGCTGACGCATCCGCGTCATGTGGGAAAAATGCCTCCAACGCGTCCACGTCACCCACGCGAACGCGTGGCCCTGTGAAATTGACGTAAAGAGGTGTATGGCAGAAAGTTATGATGGAGTGGGGCTGGAACCATGCTAGCTATATAAGCCCTACCACACGAACGCGTGCCCCACGCGATCGCGCCATTTTTAAAAAGAAAGGTCATTCATCGATCGCGTCAACCACGCGATCGCGTCACCCAGATTTTTGGCAATATGCATTTACAACAGAGAGTTGCGCGAACGCGAGGTTGCACTCGCGCCAATCGCACAAATTAGGCCACGCGATCGCGTGACCCACGCGTCCGCGTCACCTGACCTTATCGCGCACCACGCGACTGCGTCACTCACGCGTCCGCGTCGTCTGCGCCGCACAACTTATCCAAATCAGCGCCAATCATCTTATCTTTTCTTTTTTCAATCCTAATTTCTTCTATCTTTTCTTCTTTCTTATTCCTTTTCTTACTTTCTTCTTCTTCATCTCTTTAACTTCTCATCCCTCTTCACTTCCATTCTACTTCATTTAATTTATTTGCATACATTCATTCATTGCATTATTTTCATTGGTGTTAGAAATTTATTTGGGTCATTATTTTCTATATTTTTGTGCATTATTAAAAGAATTTTTTGACAATTATATATTAACTTTTAAAGGGTTGCTTGCATGTTCAATTTAATACTTTCAATAGCTTATTTACCATGCTTGCTATGTTTTTGTGAAAAAGTCCGTATGGCATTGTGCACTATTTTTAGATTTCTTTTATTCTACTACTCTAAATGCTTGCTTTTTACAAAACCCTTTTTATATTTTATTAATTAAATATAATTGTTATTACAAACATGTTGTTAGTTTGAAACACTTGGTAATCTAACTTGGACATGGAATGCTTGATCTATGCTACTCATGCCTTTGCTAGCATGCCAATAAACATCTTGCATTTAATTGTCATTACATGCACTTGCTATATTTCCATTGATGAACTTTTCACATGTAGTCATGACTATGTGTTAACGTCATTCTTCTTTATTGTGCATTGATTACCACCTTTCTCGCTCTCTTCCTTGCTCTAACCCTTAGCTTTAAACGTTACTTTCTTTTTCCCTTTTCAGGATGGCCACCAAGAAGGGTAAAGAGAAAGCTACTCCCAAACCACCGACAAGGAAAGGAACAAACAAGAGCCCCAGCTGAGGAACCACATCCCCCATCCACTTGCACATCTTAGCATGCACCTGAGGACGGTGCAATCTTTAAGTGTGGGGAGGTCGATACCGACTTCCAGGGGTTAGTTACCTTCTTTTCAACACCAATACTCTATTTTCTTTGTTTGTTCATTGTTGCATTTGCATATTTAATTGCATGTTTGTTTGATTTTATGCATTTAGTTACTACTTAGTTGAAGTAATATTTTCCTGTTCAAGAAATTTTTATAGTATTTCACTAATTTAAATTGGAAAATTTTTTATGTTAAAACTTGTTTGAAGTTGTATTTGGAACATAGTTTAAAAAGCTAAGAATACACAACCTGTGAGATTTTGAGCTTATTTATATGGTTACATTATTTAACCATAAATTTTTATTCTTGTATATTTTCTTCTCTATAACCGCAATCTATATTTTGTTCCATTCTATATGTCCATTGTTTAGTATATTTACATGCTTGCATATGATTGAGGCCATTATTTAAACTTTTACTCACTTATTCCAAATGAGCCTACCCTTTCTACTACCTTTGTTAGCCACTTTGAGCCTTTTAATCCCCATTTGTTCTATATTTTACCACATCACTAGCCTTAAGCGAAAAAATAAATTAAATATCCCAATTGAATCTTTGGTTAGCTTAAGATAGAGGTTGTGCATCAACTAAGTGTGGGAAAACTGTGGGAACATGGGTTAATAAGGGAATATATCATGTTTCTAATTTTGAATATTGGAAAATTTGGGTACCTACTCATGTAAAATAGAAAATTAAAAATTCCATATGCATTGATATGTTATTTTAGTTTTTATGTCTCTATAAAAAAAAGAAAAAAAATTATATATATATATATATAATAAAATATAATATAATATAAATAAATAAATAAGGGGACAAAATTACTCCAATGTTAAGTTAATAAAAGATCAATGAATATGTGGCACAAATTAAAAGAAAAGTTGATACATGAGTATATGATGCAAAAGTGGGAATCATGGGTAGCTAGGCATGATTTTAGAAGTTATATAGAATGTATGTATGTTAGGTGATAGCTTAGGTTACTCAAGGATTCATATTTTAGCTCACTTGGCCATACATATATCCTTACCTTTACCTCAGCCCCATTACAACCCTGAAAAGACCTCACGATGTTTGCATTGGTATGCTAAATATTTGTTGATTGGTTAGATAAAGAAGAAGATTTAGAAAGAATGATTAGAGAAGAATAGAGTGATTAACCCTAGACACTTGAGAGATTAGAGTGATATACACTACCAGTAAGGGTTCAATGCTTGATTCTATGTTCCTTGCTTTCATGAGCTATCTTCTTACAAGTTTACTTGTCTTTTATTATATAATTTGGATTAGTGGAATTTGATTCATATTTTGTCTTGGAGAACTTATTTACTTTTAACCAAGTAGGTAGAAACATCTTAGCATGTAGTTGCATTCATATAGATAGGTTGCATTTCATACATTTTACCATTCCTCTTCACTCCTTTATAGTTTCTCTTGAGCTTAGCATGAGGACATGCTAATGTTTAAGTGTGGGGAGGTTGATAAACCACTATTTTATGGTTTATCTTGTGCTCAATTGAGTGGTTTTTATCAACTCTTTACCCACTTATTCATACTATTTGCATGGTTTTACATTTACCCACTTATTATGTTTAAGCTATGATCTCTTCATTCCAGGTTCTATGTTCCTTCAATATTTATTTTCTACTTTTATTTACTCTAATACTTTTATTTGTATTTGATTTATGTTGCCCAATTGACTTATGAACATTTCCATGTTAGAGTTGAATTTATGTTTAGACGTAATTTGATGTGTTTCAGATTTATGAATGCTTTTAATTTAATTTAGAATTTTTCCTTTTGGCTTTGGTTGAGTCATTGGAGACACTTGAGTTATCAAACTCATTGTTGATTGAAAATTGGAAATCTTCAAGAATTAATTCGAGTTCCAATAACTCTAGCCTTTCCCAAGGAAAGACTAGGACCTGAGAAATCAAAATTAATTCATCCACTTAACTTACCTTCATAGTTAGAGGTTAACAAAGTGTGAGAAAAATTCAATTCTCATCACAATTGATAAGGATAACTAGGATAGGACTTCCAGTTCTTATACCTTGCCAAGAGATTTTATTATTGTTAATTTATTTTACTTGTCATTTAAATTACCTGTTCCTTACTTTCAAAACCCCCAATTTACAAGACTCATAACCAATAATAAGAACACCTCCCTGCATTTCTTTGAGAAGACGACTCGAGGTTAAACACTTCGGTTATCAATTTCAAAGGGGTTTGTTACTTGTGACAACTAAAATGTTTGTATGAAAGGACTTTTGTTGGTTTAGAAGCTATACCTGCAACGAGGCTTTATCTGCAAATTTCTAGACAACGCAAAAGTTCTCTCTTCATTAACACCCTAATTACCCGAAGCCTTACCTCGTGCCGTAAAGCAAAGGTTAATCAAAGGTTACGACAATTCTAAATTTTATACATATTTATATAGAAGGAAATTAATATATTCTAGAAGCCCGAGGAAGGAATAAGCTCAAAAAGAAAGTTCAAAAAGTGCAAACGTACTCACGAAGCTACCCTAAACGAGGCACAAGATATATATATATATATCAAAAGATAGTAGTTATAATGATCTAGCCACCACTTGCGGAGTTTAAGCCAGCTAATTATATACAGACATACAGAGTTTAGAAGGTAAAATAGCTTATACAAGTTTTTCTCTTAAAGCAAGCCTCTAGGTAAAATAAATACAAAAGTGAGAGATTTAAACAAGATAAATCAAATGACTTCAAAACGGAATAGAGATCCTCCGCTCTGTCACCACTAAATAACTCACCGAGGTGGGTTGCGACCTGCATCTGAAAAATAACAACAGAATATGGTATGAGAACCGGAGGTTCTCAATATGGTAACAGTGCCCAGTGATGTAAGATATAAGACTCCGGGACGCCAGAGGCAATCCTAGAACTTCATATCCATCACAAGATTCATCTTAAAGCATAACTAAGACATTGAAGCATAACTTAAAACCACAACAAAATAAAGGGGTAATCTAACTTAGGGAATTTTCTAATCTAACAGTTCTCCGCTGTCCCACAGCCTTCACCAACCTATCCTCCATGCGATTCCATCGCCACCGCCTTCCGAACCTCCTGAATCCCAGTAGAAAACACAGATAAAATCAATGCAAGTAAAACACACGTATAGGCATATATGACAAGTAATTCAGATAGGAAATTAAGCATGTTATACAATTAGGCAAACTCAAGTAATCAAAGCAAACAAGCATATAAGAGATGCATATGATGAATGCCTGTCCTATTGGCTCGTGATATTACTTGTCGGTCCGTAAATTCCAACCCGACACATCCTTCCAGATGTAGCCTTTTCTGCCATGCCAGAGATATAGTGCCCTGCACACTCATGCAATAGGGAGTCTACTACGCTAGGGATATAGGCCCCGCACCCTTCATACATCAGAGAAGGAACCAACCACAACTACTCATGCTGCAGAGAAATCTACCACGCCGGAGATATAAGCTCCGCACACTCTCAACAAATCTTAGTTTAGAAACAGTACTTCAGTGGTTTTCAAAACCATTTCGTTCAGTACTCAGTAGTTTACCACCTTCACCATTCATTCAGAACACATTAATTCACCACTTTCACAATTCATTGTCAATGATGACCAACACCATACTCCGTCTCCTCGCTCAACCAAAACCGTCCTTAATACACCAGAAACCTAAACCTCCGTTCTCTAACTTTTCAAGGTAATACTCAAATAATTCCACCCAAGACCTTCTCTATGTTTTAACATCCAAAAACAAGACAAAAAGTCTTAAATAAGTGTCACAGAATCATACAAGCTTGTTGGAAAGGCAAAACAATTAAAAACAAAATTTTAGTTGAGAAACAGGGCATGTGCGTACGCACAGAGGTGTGTGTGCGCACGCCTAGGAGGATTTTCAAAATGTGTGCGTACGCATAGAGGTGTGCGTACACACAAGTGTAAAGTTTTTCAATTCTGTTCGCTCGCACAAAGCATGCGAACGCCCTCAACAGAATGAACCTTCCAACGTGTGTGTACACACAGGACTGTGCGTGCGCACAGCTTGCAAAACCTTGTTGGTTGTGTATGCGCACGGGTCGTTCTAGCATTTTCAACAGCAAACTTTCCCCTGTGTGTATATGCGTACAAGACTGTGTGTCCATACACTTTCAAAAATACACAGGTTATGCATGCGCACACAAACCAGAAACCACAAATTCTGCAGCATTCACAGAATTCAGATTTTGACACTAAACTTTGAATGATCATAACTTCCTCTACAAAAATCCATTCCCTACAAACTTTATATCCATTTAAAGATTTTTCAATGAACTTTAATTAAAAGGTAATTTCAACAAATTTTGAAAATTGAAGCTCAAGTTATGATCCGTCAAAGTTCACCAAAAATCTGTTTTTACCAAATTTTCACAAAGTTCTTAATTTTCTAATTTCACTACCAAAAAACAAACCAAAACCACATGAACCCCATCCAACATAAGATTTTACCATTTATGCCACAATCCACTACTCATATCATCAAATTCTCAAACCCAATTATCCTTGATTTCACACTAAAACCCCTTCTCATCCAGCAAACTTAACAATAATCATTTTAACACTTTCAATCATGAACATCAACCTCATTCATTCTCAATATCAATAAGCAACATTATTTAACAACATCAACAATATTTCTCATCCAAATTCATCACACATATCATACATTAACAACATTATGCAACAACATTAACAACATCAATTCCTCACACATCATCAACCAACTAAATTCAACAACCATATCAATACAAACCTATCCTATGGGTTACTAGCCTAAGTGTCTAGAAATATTATATATTACATAGAGAAAACTGAAATCATATCTTGGCCGATTATCCTCCTCGCACGAAACCACCAAAAAGCCAAGATAACTCCAAAAGCACCAAGCTCAAACTAACCACACATATATCACCAAAATCAAAACTTAGAAACCACAACATACAATACTATAAGGGTATAAGAGTAACCTTACCTTGTCAAAAGGGGATTAGGGCAAAGCCCAACGATTACCCGCTACTAGAGATCACCTAAATAACCAAAATCACAAAATCTACTAAAAAACTATAACAAAAAATGCATAGAAACTAGGGCAGGAAACTGGAGCTTGAGACACAATTTCTTATCAAATTTGCTTAGATAAAAATGAAGAGCTCGACGAGAGCTTTTCGTGGCCGCAAACAGCTTGTCAATCGGAGCTCTGGATCAAAAGTTATGGAGCTTTAAAGAAGGAGATGAATAGTGACAATGGCTTCCTTCTCCTCTCTTCTTCCTATCCGTGCTCTCTCTCTTTCTTGGTGCTGAAATGAGCTTCTTAGGCTCATGTATTGCTTTATATAAGTTAGGCCTGGGCCCAACTTGAGCCCGATCCAACCGTGTAGCGCTTTTGGTTCGTTTGGCCCAACTTTGGGCCAAACCTTTAGGATAAGTGCCCGGTTTGTTATTTCAAAAACTTTTCTAAGGTTTGCTACTATTTCACTCTCACACAATATTGGACAGACTTAAGCCAGTACTACCAGCTAATCTATCGGTACGCGCTTTTGCACGAAAATTTTCAAAAGAGAACATTTTTCCAATTAGAAAAATCCACTGAATCCAAATCTCACATTTATATTTTAAGAAAGATATTTTTATATTTTCGAACCTATTCCGGACAATTAAGTTATTCCATCCTAGTTAAACAATTTTTTGTGAAAACTCCGCTTCTTACACCAAATATCCTTGACTTTTTGACTTTTGGATAATATCTCATCTTACTAATGGAAGACCTCTACTCCCGTCCAGCTTTTTCCAAAAGAATCTCGCTTGGATGGAGACTATTTTTGCTACTATCTTTTTTGGTATTATTTAATTATATAATTATTAAATTTAAATTAATTTATATATTTTATATAATATATATCCATTTTGCTTTTGTGGAACGCGCGGGTCTAAATTTAGTTAATTTTAAAATAACATTGTGTGTTTTATATGATGAAGAGGAATTTGGATTCTCAAAATTTTTTTTTCATTTGAGAGGATAAAGAGTGATCTCTCATCCTCTCATATTTTCTCTTGGTCTCACTTATGAAATAAATGGTGAGAGATCACACTTTACCCTCTCAAGTAAAAAATACAATTTAGAGGCTCCAAATACGATGAAGAGAAGTTACAAACCTAAAAGAAAAAAGAAAGCTCCAAATACCTGCAAGTGCAGTAGGAGTTTTCAAAGGTACACGGTAGACTAGATGTGGCGTGGGTCCACAGGATGCACATTTGTAAAAACCGGACCAGATTAGTTAGTTCGATTGAAAAACCGATGAACTAGACTCGCAATCGGTCCGATCTACGAGTCTAGTATTAGGACTATTTAAAGACAAGAATCGATCAAAACCAGTGAAAACCGTTGATTAAGACGTGGTTTGAACTTGGAACCTCCTTATTATTACAAGCTCCCTTTGCCATTATACTATATTATTCCTTATTGTTTTATATGCTAATTATTAATAGTAAACACGCACAATAATTTTTAGATATTATTTTAATTTTA
>NC_029793.2:84872614-84874541 GCF_000816755.2 Arachis ipaensis
TATAACTTATTTTATTATAATTTGTTGAAACTTGATTGTTTTTAAAATATTATTGAAGATATGTATTTTAAATTTTAATTTTAGATTTTTGAGTATTTTATATTTTTTATTTACATGGGACCAATTCTGCCAGTTCAATCATAACTCGTCGGTTGAACTAATAAACTAGTAACCAGTAGCCTAACTAGTTCAATCACCAGTTCAGTTCTAATAATCATGACTGGATGAAAAACTAGTTTTTTGCCTCGCTGTTCATGGTGAATAGGTCAAAACTTTCTGGTTTTTAGTGGATTTAACTGCCGTTGACCGATCTAAATGCCCAAATAGTCTTAGCTCTAAATCGAATAGACTAGACCAACGATTTATCAATTTTTTTATCGAACCAGTTGGTCCGGTCTCTATTAACTATGCTTGTGAAATATGCTACTCTGTCAGTTATTATAAGGATCACAAACTAAACTCATAAGGTCCTTTGTGATATGGATGTTCATGACTTCTTTCAATATGGGCTCAATGTTGGAGGGCTCATGTTAACAAGAGAGATTAAATTTAAGGAGGTTTGAAAATAATGCCCTTTTTGAGTGTATAAATAGAATAGTGGAGTGTGAGACAAGAAATACTAGAGTGAATTATCAGAAAACATATGAATTATTTCAGTTATATTGAGATAATAATATTAGAGAGTAATAATACTAGAGTTCTCTATTTACACTTTTTTATTTTATATTTATTTCCTCTTTCTTATTTATTTATTTTACAACACATTTTCAGCACGAAATTTTGATCAAAATTTAAGAAGACACATGTAATAAATTTTTATTATGTCAAAACTCTCTCATCTTGAATTTAATGCTCTTGATATATCTGAAAATAACTACTTATCATGGATATTAGATGCCAAAATTCGTCTTGATTCCATAGATCTTGGAGATGCTGTTAAGGCTGAAAATAAAGCATCCTAGAAAGATAAAGTCAAAGTTATGATCTTCCTTCACCGTCATCTTGATGAAGGATTGAAAAATAAATATTTCACACTAAAAGATCCTACAGATCTATGGAAGAACTTTGAAAAAAGATATAATCATCAAAAGACAGTGATACTTCCTCAAACCCGATATGAGTGGACACACTTGCGTCTACAGGATTTTAAATCCATAAATGAATACAATTCAGCAATGTTCTGAATTACCTCATGAATAAAATTATATGGAAATTAAAAAAGATAACATGATAATGACTTGTTAGAGAAAACTTTTTTGACCTTCCGCTCAAATTTGCTCATGCAGTAGTAGTATTGAGAAAAAGAATTGAAAAAATATTTTGAGCTAATTTCTTACCTTCTTGTTGTTGAATGTAACAATGAATTGCTTTTAAGAAATTATGAAGCGCGCCCAGTTGGAGCCGCCACATTTACTGAAGCAAATGCATCAAATTATAACTCAAGAAGAAGTAAATGGCAATATTTTGGTAACAAAAAAAATTATAAAAGAAAAAAAATTATTTTCACAAGAAAGGATCTCCCCATAAGTGGGATAAAGAAAGAAATAACGGGCAAAATAAATCAACAGATGATAAATATTTCCGTTGTGGTGAAAAGGACTGTTGGTCACGTACCTGTGGTACCCCAAGACACTTAGTTGATCTTTATCAAGCATCTTTGAAAAAAGATGACAAAGGAAATGAGACAAATTTTGTTTCAAAAGATGTTAAAAATTATACCACTTATTATGAAGTATCTGATTTCTTTGAAGATCCTAAAAGAAATATTGGCTATTTAATCAATGATAAAAAATTTTAATATTTAAGTTTGTAGGTACTGATGTTAATAAATAATGTAAGAAACTTCTTATTAAGTTTTATCTCCTATGCATTTGAATTTCAAATATGATGTATATAAATAATGTTTAATAAAATATATTATGTTATT
>NC_029793.2:84878171-84882178 GCF_000816755.2 Arachis ipaensis
TTACTCTGCACTCTGCATGTACTTTTACTTATTTTATGATATGATCTTATTATTAGTATTTGTCTTTGAAGAAAATGGCAAGGACATATAATGAAGATATTTACCTTGCGGATAGTGCAAGTTTGTATATCATTCTCAAATATATTTTATATTAAGAATTTTAAAATCACTAAATATGTCAAGTTCTAAAATAATAATAATAATAAAATTTCTAGTATATGATACTATGTTATATATAGTGACAAACAGTTCCAATTAGGAATACAATTTTACTCTGCATGTACTTTTACTTATTTTATGATATGATCTTATTATTAGTATTTGTCTTTGAAGAAAATGGCAAGGACATATAATGAAGATATTTACCTTGCGGATAGTGCAAGTTTGTATATCATTCTCAAATGTAATATATATTTTACTCATCTTGTACCAAAAGAAGAATGTGTTAATTAATACAATTATTGGCTCAGGCAATATGATAGAATGCTTTGGAGAAGCTGTAATTTTGTTTTCTGGAGAAACAAAATTCATAATAAATAATGCACTATTGTCTACTAAATCTCTATAGAACTTGTTGAGTTTTAAAGATATTCGCCAAAATGGATATCATATTGAAATAATGAATGAAAAATATTATGAGTACTTATATATCATAACTCATAATTCAAATAAAAATGTTATATTAGAAAAATTACTCTCATTTTCATCTGAGTTATATTATACTAAAATTAATGCAATTGAATCACATGCCATTGTAAACTAGAAGTTTATTAGTCTAAACGAATTCATAATTTGGTATGATCGATTGGGTCATCCAAGAACAACTATGATACAGAGAATTATTGAAAATTTCCATGGACATTCACTAAAGAACCAGAAAATGCTTAAATATAGAGAATTTTGTTGTACTGCAAGTTCTTAGGGAAAGCTAATTTTAAGGCCATCACTAGTAAAGATTGAATTTGAGTCTCTTGAATTTTTAGAAAATATTCAAGGCGATATATGTGGACCTATTCATCCATCATGTAGATCTTTTAGATATTTTATGGTCCTATTAGATGTATCTTCTAGATGGTCACATGTGTGCTTATTGTCTTCTTGCAACCTGGCGTTTGTGAGATTACTTGCACATATTATTCGGTTAAAACCACAGCTTTCAAAAAATCTAATCTAAACAATTCATCTTGATAATGCTGGTGAATTCACCTGTCAAGCTTTCGATACTTATTGTATGGCCAATGGTATAAGTGTTGAACATTCATAGCTCATGTTCATACATAAAATGGACTAGCAGAGTCACTTATTAAACAGCTCCAACTGATTGCTAGACCCTTACTTATGAGAACAAGTTTCCTAACTCCTATTTGGGGGCAAGCCATTTAACATGTTGCAACACTTATTCGCTTAAGGTCAACAAATTACCACCAATTCTCTTCTCTGCAATTAGCTTTTGGCCAGCAGCCAAATATTTTCCATTTGAGAATATTCGGGTGTGCGATATATGTTCCAATTGTCCCGCCTTATCGCACTAAAATGGGACCCAAAAAATTAGAAATATATGTTGGATATGATTCTCCCTCTATAGTGAGGTATCTTGAGATACAAATTAGAGGTGTATTTAAAGTCCAATTTGCATATTGTCATTTTGATGAATCAAAATTTTCAATATTAGGGAGAGAGAATAAGAGCCCGTTTGGAAAGTAGCAGAAGCTACTTTTTTTGACTTTTGAATTATGAAAAGTCACAATCTGCGTGTTTGGCACCATTTTGGAAAAAGCTTTTAACTTCCCGAAAAGTTAATTTGCAGCTTTTTGAAGAAGTAGAAATATATGACTTCTCTGTTTCTCAATAAGTCATTCTACCACTTACTTAAAAAAAATTAATTTCAAAATAAAAAAATCTACTTTCCTTCTTTACTCTGTGAAAAATACTGACCCTTTATCACCATTTTCATGCAAGGTCTGCTAGAAGTACTGACCTTCAACCATCATTCTCACGCAATGTTCCAAACCTCACCATTTTCACGTAATGATTCATCTGATGGAAGTATTGATCCTCCACCACCATTTTCAGACAATATTGTATCTGAACAACCTACTGCATATATTCCTTCTAAGTATTTTTTTATCATTTTATCAGTCTATTTTTTATTATTAAATTTGTATTTAACTGTGGTATGAAATTTTATTTTTAAACTTTTAATTTTATTTTTTTCACATGTGATTTTATAGCTTGCTATTATTTTCATAGTTAATTATAGCAAGGACCTCAATAAAGGAGAAGGGAGTTCTAATAGGAGTAAAAAAATAAAAAACAACAAAATATACGTTGACACACATTTTATATTTATTTTTTATTTTCACCTACCATATCATACACAATATTAGTTATTAGGTTATGAAAAATCAACATTCAATATTGGAAAGTATTTGTTATCATCGTTATTTTAATATTCATTCTCTTCTGTAAAAAAAAATTATTTTGAGTTATTTATCCAAACTCTACAACTTTAAAATAAGTACTTTTATAATTAAAAATTCAAACACAAAATAACTTATTTATAAGCTACTATTAATAAAAGTCCTTATGCTTTAAGCTCTTTTTCCAAAAGAACTTATTTAAGTTATTTATCCAAACTAGGCCTAAGCTTCTTGAAAAGGAACTTACTTGGAATGCAACATCCTTGATGCATTTAGATCCTCGATCAAGATAAGGTAAACTAGAAGTTCAAAAGATTATACATTTGCAAAGAATAGAAAATGAATTGCCTAATACATTTATGATATGAAAAGGATAACTAAATCCTATGTACCAGCTAAAAATGCCACAATTCGAATTGATGTCCCAGTCGGACAAAACAAAACAAATTCACGTCAGAAGCATGGTAGGCGAATCGATTCCAAAGACAAAAATCTTCGGAAAAGAAAAGAGGTAAATACTATTCCTGTTGAAAAAGATAAAGACGTAGTAGAGACACCTGCAGTTGTCCAAAACTCTGGCGTAAATTAAACGCCAGAAGACATTCAGGTACCTAAAAATTCTGCAAATTATGAAAATGATAAGATCTTAATAAATTATAACTTTACAAGAGAAAATTAAAACCAAAATAAAATAATTATCAATAGAATATTTGCATATAATGTGGCATTACACATCATGCATGAAAGTAAGGATCTAGAGCTAAGAACAGTCAAAGAATGTCAACAATGATTGGCCAAAATGGGAAGAAGTTATAAAGGCTAACTTAGACTCACTTGCAAAATGTGAAGTCTTTGGACCTGTAGTCCGTACACTAGAAGATGTAAAACCTGTTGGATACATATGGGTATTTGTGAAAAACGAAATGAAAAAAATGAAGTTCTGCGCTATAAAACTCAACTTGTGGCACAAGGTTTTTCACAAAGGCCCAGCATAGATTATGAAGAAACATATTCCCCTGTAGTAGATGCAATAATATTACATTATTTGATCAATTTATCTGCATACCATAAACTATATATGCATCTAATGGATGTGGTGACAACTTATGTAAGAACCCAGATTTCTGAAATATGCTTTAATTTGAATAATTAGATTTTGAACTCTATTTTATAATTTAAAAAAAATTAATTTAATTATCTCTAATTATTGAATTAGAGTATTTATTTAAAAATAATTTGTAAGTTGATTATTAAATAGTATTTTTATAAATATGAGTGTTGGATTAAAATTAATTTTTAATTATTTTATTACCCCTAATTTTATTAAAAATTATAAATTTAGCCTTATACACAATTTTACCCAAAACAAACCCGAACCCTAAATTTATTACACACACACACATTCACTCACTTTCACTCTTCCTCCTAGCCTCCAGCCTCATCAGCAAACACCCCTCACCTTGAAATACACACACATACACACACACACAGCCACCAGAGGGAAGAGAGAGCACAGAGAGCAAGGGAGAGAGAGAGGGAGGAGCCGCACTGCTGCCGCTATCCAACCTCCACCGTCGCGTCACTGCC
>NC_029793.2:84882290-84890628 GCF_000816755.2 Arachis ipaensis
GTCTGTGGAGTTTCCACGAGCTGTCCTATTGCTACTGAGCCGCTGTCGATGAAAGGAACAACGCGAGAGAGAGTGGAGTCATCGAGGGAGAAGCAGGTCGCGCGGAGGACAGAATCTGCACCGCCGTCGAGCTGCTGTGAGCCGCAGGATCTTCCTGGAGCTGTCGTCCCCTAACACCACTGTCATGGGTCGCGTGGTTGTGCCCCTGAGCTGCCACGCCATTGTTTGGATCGCAGTGGTAAAAACGGCCACTGATGGAGTTCATTGGAGCTGTTCGGGGGTTGCTGCCGCTCTGTTGTCTCGGTCTCTTCTTAGTGCAGTAAGTTGTTTTCCTCCGAAACTCTTATAGTCAATGTTCTGTTACAGGTTGCTGAAAGTTTTTGTGATGTTAAATATCTGATGTAGCTCAAGGATTACGTCGAAATAGAATTTCTCAATAAAATCCCGTTGGTAGTATAGCTCTACCCAACAACAATCTCTGAGATCAAATTTAGAAAAGGGATTTGGTTGTCACAAGTTCAACCCCAATAAAAATAACCGAAGTATTCAAACCTCAGGTCGTCTCATAAGGAATGGGCAAACATGTGCTTCAACATTGGTTAGAATTCCGGGGTTGTGAGTGATGGTATTTTTGTGGAAAAATGAATTTCCAAAACACCTAAAACTCACCGGCAAGTGTACCAGGTCGCATCAAGTAATAATAACTCAGATGAGTGAGGTCGATCCCACAGGGATTGAAGGATTGAGCAATTTTAGTTTAGTGGATGATTTAGTCAAGCGAATCAAGATTTGGTTGAGTGATTTGTGATTTGCAGAAGCTAAATTGCATGGAAAGTAAAGGGGAAGGGGAAATTTGCAGTAAACTAAAGAGCAGGAAAATAAAGGAGCTGAATCTTAAAGTGCAAGTAAGTTAAATTGCAGAAACTTAAATTGCAAGTAATGTAAATGACTGAAGCCTTAAGTGTAAGAAACGTAAATTGCTTGAATTGTAAAAGGGATTGGGAGTTGGGATTGCAGAAATTAAACAAGCAGAATTAAATTTCATCAAACAGCAAAGCAAAAGATGAATTGAATTAGAATGGATCTCAAACAGAAGAGTAAAATGCTTTGAGAATTTAAAAGCAGAGAAAGCAGTGCTTAATTTGCAGCAAATTAAAAGGGACTGAAGATCTCAGGGTGGAAGAGACTAGATAACAAGTCTAGATCTCAAATCCTTCCTTGATCCAACAAGAATAATTGCAAAAGAAACTGAAAAGTAAATTGCAGAAAGAGTAGAAGATGAAGCAGTAAATGGAAATTGGAATTCAATTATGCAGAAAAATTAAACAATATCTCAAGGTGAGATTGAAACAGAAGTTCTTTAATTCTCCACCCAAGATCCAAAGCAAGAAAATAAAAGAGTGCTCAAGCAAGAACCAAGAAGAAGAGAGATCAATTCTCCTTCCAAGTTCTCAAAAATTACCAACTCAAAGCAAAAAGACCAGAATTAAAATAAAAGCTCCAAAGGAAAATTCAAAGTAAAAGTCTAGAGGTAAAAGAAGATAAAAATCCAAAAGTTCAAAAGTCCTCATTACATCAAACTAACTCCTATTTATACACTTTCTAATCTTGGATTTTGGAATTTGGGTGGGCTTTTGATTTGGTGAAGAAATGAATTAAATTGGATTTTTAATCCAATTTTTAGCCCAAGTTGTATCTCCCAGGGGAAAGCTCAGTTGGAAAATCCAACTTAGCTTTCAAGTGTGCTGCCATCCGTGCCAAAATTGGTGCGCCCAGCACTTGGTGGAGTGTGTGACACTAGAGCTCAGTTGGAAAATCCAACTTAGCTCTAGGCCGTGTCATGATGCGCACTCAAGGCCCTTTGTAGCACCAAAATTGCTTGCTCCTTGGTGTCATGACCGTGTCAAATTGTGGAGGCTTGGGGTAGAGGCAATGCTCAGTTGGAAAAACGAACTGAGCTTCCTTGTGCAGCGCCTTGCTTATGGCCTCAATGTCCCAGGTTCGAATCCTGGTGGAGGAAGTGGAGGCTAATTTCTTTTGGAAGAGATGGACGCTCCGTCCTTGTGTTTCCAAGAGTTCCCAAGTTTGAAACTTGGCTCAAGCATTTAAGCTATTTTCCCTTAATTTTTCTTGCAAGCTTGGTGGCATTCCTTCCTTATGTTTTAAGGAGTTCCCAAGTTCAAATCCTAGAGGAAGCATTCTAGCTATTTATTCTTGAATTCCCTTGCAAGGAGTAGCGTGTGGTTCCAAGTTCGAACCATGGAGGTTGCATTTTGACTATTTCTTCTTGAATTTCCTTGCAAGGTGAGTTCCTTGCTTCTCCTTGGTCCTTGGTTCGAATCTTGTTGGCTTCATCCCTTGGAATTTCTTCTTGAATTAATTTGGAGAGGTCTCCGATAAAGTTAACTTAGTTAACTTAGCTTTGTACCATTTCCTTGCTTTCTTTAGTGCTCAGTTAACTATTTTAACTTAGCTTTGTACCTTGCCTTCTCCTTTCATTCCTTGTGAAGCTCAGTTTATTTTATCAACTTAGCTTTCCTTCTTCCTCATTGTGGCTATGCTTTTTCTTCCCTTTGCCACGCCTTCTCTTTCCTTGGGCACGCTTCTTGCTTCCTTTGGACACGCTTGTGGCTTCCTTGGGGACGTTTCTTATGCCACGCTTTTCTTCTTTTCTTCTTTCTTCACCTACAAGAAATCAAAACAACCAATCAAAGTATCACTAAATTCACAAGGTTTATAAATCATTAAAATTCAATTAAATTTAGCTTAAACCTCATGATTTAACATCAATTACATGGTGGTTGATTGATTCAAAGAAGTCATGCATTTTTAATCCAAATTACTTTCTTAGAATGCAAGAAAGTGCATAAAACCTAATAAAAACAAAGAAAAAGGCTAGTGAAACTAGGCTAAGATGACTTGTCATCACAACACCAAACTTAAAACTTGCTTGTCCCCAAGCAAGAAAAGGATTATGCTCAAAGGTTCTTTTAACTAGAGTGGATTTGAAGAATTACATGTACTGTCCTGTGAGTGAAGTGATTAAGAAACAGTGGGGTGAACTCTAAATTATATGCTCATGCAAGGGCTTCAGTAATTACTAGTCCCTACATCTTGGAAGTCTTAGGTCTTAGGACTTTCATCCAAATGATATCATGGGGATCTCTCTATAGGTAATCACCTTAAAGCAGCTTATAGTTCTTGTGCTTTGGCCTTGACTCTAAGTGTCATGTCTCAAAGCGGCTCTTTAGATAAGCTTTCAATCAATACTCCTAAACCAGTTGGTTTTAAGGTATTAGGTGTTGAAGCACCCCTAAGGATTTACTTACTCAAGCTTCTCTCTTTGACACAATTCGACCACAAGCATTTACTAAGATAACAACTCTTTGAGTTCTTGTTTCTTTCTTCTTTTCTGCCTAGTAATTGATGCTCAGAGCCTTGGGTGATGTTCTTTTTGTTTTTGTTTCTTCTTTATTTTCTTTTTGTTTTTTTTGCTGCTTCTTGGATCAATAAATGTTTGAGAATCTCCACAACACTTCTTTGAACTCTATGTCCCGCCTATGAGCTCCCATGAAAGTTTTCATAAGCATGCAACCTCAATGCATAATCATACAACTAGAACCACCACTTCTCCTAATCTTTTGCTTGCATCAAAATTGTTTAATTCTTCAATCCTTCTTTTCAAAGAACTTTCATGTGGTGCCCTTTTTTTTTGAAATCTTGAGTGCATGCAAGTTTGAAAAGTGTAGTGTTGTGAATAATCAAGAAATCTTAATTATTGAATTACAGAACAACTATATTATGCAGACAGGCAGGGTATTATATCACTTTCAATCATAGCAGTGTCTAATGTAAAGTAATCATTGAACAATACAACCTTTCGGAATTTACTTGCTGTCCGCCTCATCATCATCATCATTGCTGGTCTTCACATTCTTTCATCTCTTTGATTGATGATGCTTAATCTTTCCAAAAGTTTGTATGGTGCTCTGCAGTGATATTGAAAGTTGCTTGTTCCCCAAGCACTTGAAAAATGGTTAGCATGCATGATTTATTTGTGGGCCTTTGAACTTACTTTGGTGTGGGAACACCAAACTTAGTACCTTGCCAATGGTTCTCATGCATCAGATTAACCATGTGTGAAACTCTTTTTTTCTTTTTCAAAAGCAATAAAACTGAAAACTAGGAAACAACAAAATAGTTAACTAGTCCATCTAAGTGCTTGAAGCTAGCATTATGCAGAAGGCGAGAACATATTTTATGATGGGATTTTGGTGGAACACCAAACTTAGAATCCTTCATTCTCCCTTAGATTGTTTTGGTGCGCAAAACCAAACTTAGCTTCTTGCAATATAGATAAAACTAATTAACCTTTTTATTGAAATAGCTATGAAAAGAAAGCTACCTCAGGTTGGGTTGCCTCCCAACAAGCGCTTCTTTATTGTCACTAGCTTGACATCCTTCATTCTGTTCATGGAAGCTGAGGCTTATGTTGCCTTTGGTTTCCTCCTCTTACTATGGGCTTTTCCTTGATGATTGTTTCTTTTCCCGTAGCCCTCTTCTCACTTGCCTCTATGATTGCTTTCCCTTTCTCACACCTGGCAACTTTCTCATTGTCTTTTAGGTTGTCTTCAGTGGCTCTGGGGGAAGTATTTACCATCCTATCATCTATTTCAGCAATGTGCTTAGCCAATTGTTGCATTTGCTTCTCAACTCTTCTTATTGAGGCTTCCTGGTCCTTCATTGTCAACTCTTGGTGCTTCATCATTCTCTTTATTAAGATCTCCAAGTTGGTGATCCTCTGAGAATCTTGTGAGATTAGTTGGTTGTGGAGTGTTGGGGGTTGGAAGGGTGGGTGTGTAGTGGTTGTTGTTGGTATGGTGATGTTTTTGATGGTTTGTGAAGTTGGGGTTGTTGTAATTGAGATCCCTGGGTCTTTAATTTTGGTGTTCGACCCCCCTCCAGTTGGAATGAGTTCTCCAGGGTGGGGTGTACACATCATTCTGAGACCTGTGTTGGAACATGCCAGAGGAACTGTTTGGAGAGTGTGATTGCTCATGACTTTGTTGCTCATAGTTAATTGCTCCAAAACCTTTTTCATGTTGATTCCCATCATGTGACTTTTTAAGTAAGTTGTGAGTATTTATCGCAGCAACTTGTAGCCAATAAATTTTTCTGACTATCATCTCCAATTGTTGTTGAAGTTGTTGGTGTATCTGTTTGTTTTGGGCCATAATGACACTTACACCTTCAATTTCCATCACTCTTTTCTCATGTGTGGATGGTTGCATTTCTGTCTCTAGCTCACCAACTTCTTGGGGTGGTTTCAGCTTGGCTAGGAGTTCACTCATTAGTTCTTCCCATCCGATGATGCTTCCTTGTGGGAAAGCTTCAAGCCATTGAGCAACGTCGTTCATGGTGATGAGTGGGTGCTTCAGGTTATGGATTGCATTATCATCTAAGGTGGGGACATTACTCCCATGATTATTGGAATTCGGTGAGTTCCTCTCCATGACCTGTACAATCACAAACAGTCCAAAAAAGGGGAAGGGGAAATTTGCAGTAAACTAAAGAGCAGGAAAATAAAGGAGCTGAATCTTAAAGTGCAAGTAAGTTAAATTATAGAAACCTAAATTACAAGTAATGTAAATGACTGAAGCCTTAAGTGCAAGAAACGTAAATTGGTTGAATTGTAAAAGGGATTGGGAGTTGGGATTGCAGAAATTAAACAAGCAAAATTAAATTTCATCAAACAGCAAAGCAAAAGATGAATTGAATTAGAATGGATCGCAAACAGAAGAGTAAAATGCTTTGAGAATTTAAAACCAGAGAAAGCAGTGCTTAATTTGCAGCAAATTAAAAGGGACTGAAGATCTCAGGGTGGAAGAGACTAGATAACAAGTCTAGATCTCAAATCCTTCCTTGATCCAACAAGAATAATTGCAAAAGAAACTGAAAAGTAAATTGCAGAAAGAGCAGAAGATGAAGTAGTAAATGGAAATTGGAATTCAATTATGCAGAAAAATTAAACAATATCTCAAGGTGAGATTGAAATAGAAGTTCTTCAATTCTCCACCCAAGATCCAAAGCAAGAAAATAAAAGAGTGCTCAAGCAAGAACCAAGAAGAAGAGAGATCAATTCTCCTTCCAAGTTCTCAGAAATTACCAACTCAAAGCAAAAAGACCAGAATTAAAATAAAAGCTCCAAAGGAAAATTCAAAGTAAAAGTCTAGAGGTAAAAGAAGATAAAAATCCAAAAGTTCAAAAGTCCTCATTACATCAAACTAACTCCTATTTATACACTTTCTAATCTTGGATTTTGGAATTTGGGTGGGCTTTTGATTTGGTGAAGAAATGAATTAAATTGGATTTTTAATCCAATTTTTAGCCCAAGTTGTATCTCCCAGGGGAAAGCTCAGTTGGAAAATCCAACTTAGCTTTCAAGTGTGCTGCCATCTGTGCCAAAATTGGTGCGCCCAGCACTTGGTGGAGTGTGTGACACTAGAGCTCAGTTGGAAAATCCAACTTAGCTCTAGGCCGTGTCATGATGCGCACTCAAGGCCCTTTGTAGCGCCAAAATTGCATGCTCCTTGGTGTCATGACCGTGTCAAATTGTGGAGGCTTGGGGGAGAGGCAATGCTCAGTTGGTTTAAAACCAACTGAGCTTCCTTGTGCAGCGCCTTGCTTATGGCCTCAATGTCCCAGGTTCGAATCCTGGTGGAGGAAGTGGAGGCTAATTTCCTTTGGAAGAGATGGACGCTCCTTCCTTGTGTTTCCAAGAGTTCCCAAGTTCGAAACTTGGCTCAAGCATTTAAGCTATTTTCCCTTAATTTTTCTTGCAAGCTTGGTGGCATTCCTTCCTTATGTTTTAAGGAGTTCCCAAGTTCAAATCCTGGAGGAAGCATTCTAGCTATTTATTCTTGAATTCCCTTGCAAGGAGTAGCCTGTGGTTCCAAGTTCGAACCATGGAGGTTGCATTTTGACTATTTCTTCTTGAATTTCCTTGCAAGGTGAGTTCCTTGCTTCTCCTTGGTCCTTGGTTCGAATCTTGTTGGCTTCAGTACCTTGCCAATGGTTCTCATGCATCAGATTAACCATGTGTGAAACTCTTTTTTTCTTTTTCAAAAGCAATAAAACTGAAAACTAGGAAACAACAAAATAGTTAACTAGTCTATCTAAGTGCTTGAAGCTAGCATTATGCAGAAGGCGAGAACATATTTTATGATGGGATTTTGGTGGAACACCAAACTTAGAATCCTTCATTCTCCCTTTGATTGTTTTGGTGCGCAACACCAAACTTAGTTTCTTGCAATATAGATAAAACTAATTAACCTTTTTATTGAAATAGCTATGAAAAGAAAGCTACCTCAGGTTGGGTTGCCTCCCAACAAGCGCTTCTTTATTATCACTAGCTTGACATCCTTCATTCTGTTCATGGAAGCTGAGGCTTATGTTGCCTTTGGTTTCCTCCTCTTACTGTGGGCTTTTTCTTGATGATTGTTTCTTTTCCCGTAGCCCTCTTCTCACTTGCCTCTATGATTGCTTTTCTTTTCTCACACCTGGCAACTTTCTCATTGTCTTTTAGGTTGTCTTCAGTGGCTCTGGGGGAAGTATTTACCATCCTATCATCTATTTCAGCAATGTGCTTAGCCAATTGTTGCATTTGCTTCTCAACTCTTCTTATTGAGGCTTCCTGGTCCTTCATTGTCACCTCTTGGTGCTTCATCATTCTCTCTATTAAGATCTCCAAGTTGGTGATCCTCTAAGAATCTTGTGAGATTAGTTGGTTGTGGAGTGTTGGGGGTTGGAAGGGTGGGTGTTGTTGTGGTGTGTAGTGGTTGTTGTTGGTATGGTGATGTTTTTGCTGGTTTGTGAAGTTGGGGTTGTTGTAATTGAGATCCCTGGGTCTTTAATTTTGGTGTTCGACCCCCCTCCAGTTGGAATGAGTTCTCCAGGGTGGGGTGTACACATCATTCTGAGACCTGTGTTGGAACATGCCAGAGGAACTGTTTGGAGAGTGTGATTGCTCATGACTTTGTTGCTCATAGTTAATTGCTCCAAAACCTTTTTCATGTTGATTCCCATCATGTGACTTTTTAAGTAAGTTGTGAGTATTTATCGCAGCAACTTGTAGCCAATCAATTTTTCTGACTATCAGCTCCAATAGTTGTTGAAGTTGTTGGTGTATCTATTTGTTTTGGGCCATAATGACACTTACACCTTCAATTTCCATCACTCTTTTCTCGTGTGTGGATGGTTGCATTTCTGTCTCTAGCTCACCAACTTCCTGGGGTGGTTTCAGCTTGGCTAGGAGTTCACTCATTAGTTCTTCCCATCC
>NC_029793.2:84895430-84899065 GCF_000816755.2 Arachis ipaensis
AAAACTCACCGGCAAGTGTACCGGGTCGCATCAAGTAATAATAACTCACATGAGTGAGGTCGATCCCACAGGGATTGAAGGATTGAGCAATTTTAGTTTAGTGGTTGATTTAGTCAAGCGAATCAAGATTTGGTTGAGTGATTTGTGATTTGCAGAAGCTAAATTGCATGGAAAGTAAAGGGGAATGGGAAATTTGCAGTAAACTAAAGAGCAGGAAAATAAAGGAGCTGAATCTTAAAGTGCAAGTAAGTTAAATTGCAGAAACTTAAATTACAAGTAATGTAAATGACTGAAGCCTTAAGTGCAAGAAACGTAAATTGCTTGAATTGTAAAAGGGATTGGGAGTTGGGATTGCAGAAATTAAACAAGCAGAATTAAATTTCATCAAACAGCAAAGCAAAAGATGAATTGAATTAGAATGTATCTCAAACAGAAGAGTAAAATTCTTTGAGAATTTAAAAGCAGAGAAAGCAGTGCTTAATTTGCAGCAAATTAAAAGGGACTGAAGATCTCAGGGTGGAAAAGACTAGATAACAAGTCTAGATCTCAAATCCTTCCTTGATCCAACAAGAATAATTGCAAAAGAAACTGAAAAGTAAATTGCAGAAAGAGTAGAAGATGAAGCAGTAAATGGAAATTGGAATTCAATTATGCAGTAAAATTAAACAATATCTCAAGGTGAGATTGAAATAGAAGTTCTTCAATTCTCCACCCAAGATCTAAAGCAAGAAAATAAAAGAGTGCTCAAGCAAGAACCAAGAAGAAGAGAGATCAATTCTCCTTCCAAGTTCTCAGAAATTACCAACTCAAAGCAAAAAGATCAGAATTAAAATAAAAGCTCTAAAGGAAAATTCAAAGTAAAAGTCTAGAGGTAAAAGAAGATAAAAATCCAAAAGTTCAAAAGTCCTCATTACATCAAACTAACTCATATTTATACACTTTCTAATCTTGGATTTTGGAATTTGGGTAGGCTTTTGATTTGGTGAAGAAATGAATTAAATTGGATTTTTAATCCAATTTTCAGCCCAAGTTGTATCTCCCAGGGGAAAGCTCAGTTGGAAAATCCAACTTAGCTTTCAAGTGTGCTGCCATCCGTGCCAAAATTGGTGCGCCCAGCACTTGGTGGAGTGTGTGACACTAGAGCTCAGTTGGAAATCCAACTTAGCTCTAGGCCGTGTCATGATGCGCACTCAAGGCCCTTTGTAGCGCCAAAATTGCTTGCTCCTTGGTGTCATGACCATGTCAAATTGTGGAGGCTTGGGGGAGAGGCAATGCTCAGTTGGAAAAACCAACTGAGCTTCCTTGTGCAGCGCCTTGCTTATGGCCTCAATGTCCCAGGTTCGAATCCTGGTGGAGGAAGTGGAGGCTAATTTCCTTTGGAAGAGATGGACGCTCCTTCCTTGTGTTTCCAAGAGTTCCCAAGTTTTGGCTCAAGCATTTAAGCTATTTTCCCTTAATTTTTCTTGCAAGCTTGGTGGCATTCCTTCCTTATGTTTTAAGGAGTTCCCAAGTTCAAATCCTGGAGGAAGCATTCTAGCTATTTATTCTTGACTTCCCTTGCAAGGAGTAGCGTGTGGTTCCAAGTTCGAACAATGGAGGTTGCATTTTGACTATTTCTTCTTGAATTTCCTTGCAAGGTGAGTTCCTTTCTTCTCCTTGGTCCTTGGTTCGAATCTTGTTGGCTTTATCCCTTGGAATTTCTTCTTTAATTAATTTGGAGAGGTCCCCGATAAAGTTAACTTAGTTAACTTAGCTTTGTACCATTTCCTTGCATTCTTTAGTGCTCAGTTAACTATTTTAACTTAGCTTTGTACCTTGCCTTCTCCTTTCATTCCTTGTGAAGCTCAGTTTATTTTATTAACTTAGCTTTCCTTCTTCCTCATTGTGGCTATGCTTTTTCTTCCCTTTGCCACGCCTTCTCTTTCCTTGGGCACGCTTCTTGCTTCCTTTGGACACGCTTGTGGCTTCCTTGGGCACGTTTCTTATGCCACGCTTTTCTTCTTTTCTTCTTTCTTCACCTACAAGAAATCAAAACAACCAATCAAAGTATCACTAAATTCACAAGGTTTATAAATCATTAAAATTCAATTAAATTTAGCATAAACCTCATGATTTAGCATTAATTACATGGTGGTTGTTTGATTCAAGGAAGTCATACATTTTCATCCCAAATCACTTACTTAGAATGCAAGAAAGTGCATAAAACCTAATAAAAACAAAGAAAAAGGCTAGTGAAACTAGGCTAAGATGACTTGTCATCACAACACCAAACTTAAAACTTGCTTGTCCCCAAGCAAGAAAAGGATTATGCTCAAAGGTTCTTTTAACTAGAGTGGATTTGAAGAATTACATGTACTGTCCTGTGAGTGAAGTGATTAAGAAACAGTGGGGTGAACTCTAAATTATATGCTCATGCAAGGGCTTCAGTACTTACTAGTCCCTACATCTTGGAAGTCTTAGATCTTAGGACTTTCATCCAAATGATATCATGGAGATCTCTCTATAGGTAATCACCTTGAAGCAGCTTATAGTTCTTGTGCTTTGGCCTTGACTCTAAGTGTCATGTCTCAAAGCGGCTCTTTAGATAAGCTTTCAATCAATACTCTTAAACCAGTTGGTTTTAAGGTATTAGGTGTTGAAGCACCCCTAAGGATTTACTTACTCAAGCTTCTCTCTTTGACACAATTCGACCACAAGCATTTACTAGGATAACAACTCTTTGAGTTCTTGTTTCTTTCTTCTTTTCTGCCTAGTAATTGATGCTCAGAGCCTTGGGTCATGTTCTTTTTGTTTTTGTATCTTCTTTATTTTCTTTTTGTTTTTTTTGCTGCTTCTTGGATAAATAAATGTTTGAGAATCTCCACAACACTTCTTTGAACTCTATGTCCCGCCTATGAGCTCCCATGCAAGTTTTCATAAGCATGCAACCTCAATGCATAATCATACAACTAGAACCACTACTTCTCCTAATCTTTTGCTTGCCTCAAAATTGTTTAATTCCTCAATCCTTCTTTTCAAAGAACTTTCATGTGGTGCCCTTTTTTTTTG
The DNA here is from genome assembly GCF_000816755.2 of Arachis ipaensis. Classification (NCBI taxonomy): domain Eukaryota; kingdom Viridiplantae; phylum Streptophyta; class Magnoliopsida; order Fabales; family Fabaceae; genus Arachis; species Arachis ipaensis. Next base: position 84,898,479 of record NC_029793.2, read on the forward strand.
AAATCTTGAGTGCATGCAAGTTTGAAAAGTGTAGTGTTGTGAATAATCAAGAAATCTTAATTATTGAATTATAGAACAACTATATTATGCAGACAGGCAGGGTATTATATCACTTTCAATCATAGCAGTGTCTAATGTAAAGTAATCATTGAACAATACAACCTTTTGGAATTTACTTGTTGTCCGCCTCCTCATCATCATCATTGCTGGTCTTCACATTCCTCTTTCACCTCTTTGATTGATGATGCTAAATCTTCCCAAAAGTTTGTATGATACTCTGCAGTGATATTGAAAGTTGCTTGTTCCCCAAGCACTTGAAAAATGGTTAGCATGCATGATTTATTTGTGGGCCTTTGAACTTACTTTGGTGTGGGAACACCAAACTTAGTACCTTGCCAATGGTTCTCATGCATCAGATTAACCATGTGTGAAACTCTTTTTTTCTTTTTCAAAAGCAATAAAACTGAAAACTAGGAAACAACAAAATAGTTAACTAGTCCATCTAAGTGCTTGAAGCTAGCATTATGCAGAAGGCGAGAACATATTTTATGATGGGATTTTGGTGGAACACCAAACTTAGAATCCTT
>NC_029793.2:84899072-84951815 GCF_000816755.2 Arachis ipaensis
TTGATTGATGATGCTTAATTTTTCCAAAAGCTTGTATGATGCTCTGCAGTGATATTGAAAGTTGCTTGTTCCCCAAGCACTTGAAAAATGGTTAGCATGCATGATTTATTTGTGGGCCTTTGAACTTACTTTGGTGTGGGAACACCAAACTTAGTACCTTGCCAATGGTTCTCATGCATCAGATTAACCATGTGTGAAACTCTTTTTTTCTTTTTCAAAAGCAATAAAACTGAAAACTAGGAAACAACAAAATAGTTAACTAGTCCATCTAAGTGCTTGAAGCTAGCATTATGCAGAAGGCGAGAACATATTTTATGATGGGATTTTGGTGGAACACCAAACTTAGAATTCTTCATTCTCCCTTAGATTGTTTTGGTGCGCAACACCAAACTTAGCTTCTTGCAATATAGATAAAACTAATTAACCTTTTTATTGAAATAGCTATGAAAAGAAAGCTACCTCAGGTTGGGTTGCCTCCCAACAAGCGCTTCTTTATTGTCACTAGCTTGACATCCTTCATTCTGTTCATGGAAGCTGAGGCTTATGTTGCCTTTGGTTTCCTCCTCTTACTGTGGGCTTTTCCTTGATGATTGTTTCTTTTCCCATAGCCCTCTTCTCACTTGCCTCTATGATTGCTTTCCCTTTCTCACACCTGGCAACTTTCTCATTGTCTTTTAGGTTGTCTTCAGTGGCTCTGGGGGAAGTATTTACCATCCTATCATCTATTTCAACAATGTGCTTAGCCAATTGTTGCATTTGCTTCTCAACTCTTCTTATTGAGGCTTCCTGGTCCTTCATTGTCACCTCTTGGTGCTTCATCATTCTCTCTATTAAGATCTCCAAGTTGGTGATCCTCTGAGAATCTTGTGAGATTAGTTGGTTGTGGAGTGTTGGGGGTTGGAAGGGTGGGTGTTGTGGTGGTGTGTAGTGGTTGTTGTTGGTATGGTGATGTTTTTGCTGGTTTGTGAAGTTGGGGTTGTTGTAATTGAGATCCCTGGGTATTTAATTTTGGTGTTCGACCCCCCTCCAGTTGGAATGAGTTCTCCAGGGTGGGGTGTACACATCATTCTGAGACGTGTGTTGGAACATGCCAGAGGAACTGTTTGGAGAGTGTGATTGCTCATGACTTTGTTGCTCATAGTTAATTGCTCCAAAACCTTTTTCATGTTGATTCCCATCATGTGACTTTTTAAGTAAGTTGTGAGTATTTATCGCAGCAACTTGTAGCCAATCAATTTTTCTGACTATCAGCTCCAATTGTTGTTGAAGTTGTTGGTGTATCTGTTTGTTTTGGGCCATAATGACACTTACACCTTCAATTTCCATCACTCTTTTCTCGTGTGTGGATGGTTGCATTTCTGTCTCTAGCTCACCAACTTCCTGGGGTGGTTTCAGCTTAGCTAGGAGTTCACTCATTAGTTCTTCCCATCCGATGATGCTTCCTTGTGGGAAAGCTTCAAGCCATTGAGCAACGTCGTTCATGGTGATGAGTGGGTGCTTCAGGTTATGGATTGCATTATCATCTAAGGTGGGGACATTACTCCCATGATTACTGGAATTCGGTGAGTTCCTCTCCATGACCTGTACAATCACAAACAGTCCAAATAAGGATAGAGTATATTCATGCCAGGATATGATTAGAGGATTAGTTGACACAATGTGTCAAACAGTTGATAAAATTGAAAGAATAATGGGAGAAAATTGCTTCTCTTGTATATTCAACAAGCTAAAGCATGAGAATCATACAGAGCCAGAGAAACCAAGAAAACTTCACTCTATTGCTAAAGTGAAATTTCAGTTAGTTCAAGCAAAAATTCAAACAGTTAGTGGGTTAGTCAAAAATTAAGGAAATAGAAAGTAAAAAGTGCTTGATCTATATCTCCACTTCACTTAATCATTGTCAATCTAATCAATTCCCGGCAACGGTGCCAAAAATTTGATGGTATTTTTGTGGAAAAATGAATTTCCAAAACACCTAAAACTCACCGGCAAGTGTACCGGGTCGCATCAAGTAATAATAACTCACATGAGTGAGGTCGATCCCACAGGGATTGAAGGATTGAGCAATTTTAGTTTAGTGGTTGATTTAGTCAAGCGAATCAAGATTTGGTTGAGTGATTTGGTATTTGCAGAAGCTAAATTGCATGGAAAGTACAGGGGAAGGCGAAATTTGCAGTAAACTAAAGAGCAGGAAAATAAAGGAGCTGAATCTTAAAGTGCAAGTAAGTTAAATTGCAGAAACTTAAATTACAAGTAATGTAAATGACTGAAGCCTTAAGTGCAAGAAACGTAAATTGCTTGAATTGTAAAAGGGATTGGGAGTTGGGATTGTAGAAATTAAACAAGCAGAATTAAATTTCATCAAACAGCAAAACAAAAGATGAATTGAATTAGAATGGATCTCAAACAGAAGAGTAAAATGCTTTGAGAATTTAAAAGCAGAGAAAGCAGTGCTTAATTTGCAGCAAATTAAAAGGAACTGAAGATCTCAGGGTGGAAGAGACTAGATAACAAGTCTAGATCTCAAATCCTTCCTTGATCCAACAAGAATAAGTGCAAAAGAAACTGAAAAGTAAATTGCAGAAAGAGTAGAAGATGAAGTAGTAAATGGAAATTGGAATTCAATTATGCAGAAAAATTAAACAATATCTCAAGGTGAGATTAAAACAGAAGTTCTTCAATTCTCCACCCAAGATCCAAAGCAAGAAAATAAAAGAGTGCTCAAGCAAGAACCAAGAAGAAGAGAGATCAATTCTCCTTCCAAGTTCTCAGAAATTACCAACTCAAAGCAAAAAGATCAGAATTAAAATAAAAGCTCCAAAGGAAAATTCAAAGTAAAAGTCTAGAGGTAAAAGAAGATAAAAATCCAAAAGTTCAAAAGTCCTCATTACATCAAACTAACTCCTATTTATACACTTTCTACTCTTGGATTTTGGAATTTGGGTGGGCTTTTGATTTGGTGAAGAAATGAATTAAATTGGATTTTTAATCCAATTTTCAGCCCAAGTTGTATCTCCCAGGGGAAAGCTCAGTTGGAAAATCCAACTTAGCTTTCAAGTGTGCTGCCATCCGTGCCAAAATTGGTGCGCCCAGCACTTGGTGGAGTGTGTGACACTAGAGCTCAGTTGGAAAATCCAACTTAGCTCTAGGCCGTGTCATGATGCGCACTCAAGGCCCTTTGTAGCGCCAAAATTGCTTGCTCCTTGGTGTCATGACCGTGTCAAATTGTGGAGGCTTGGGGGAGAGGCAATGCTCAGTTGGAAAAATCAACTGAGCTTCCTTGTGCAGCGCCTTGCTTATGGCCTCAATGTCCCAGGTTCGAATCCTGGTGGAGGAAGTGGAGGCTAATTTCCTTTGGAAGAGGTGGCATTCCTTCCTTATGTTTTAAGGAGTTCCCAAGTTCAAATCCTGGAGGAAGCATTCTAGCTATTTATTCTTGAATTCCCTTGCAAGGAGTAGCGTGTGGTTCCAAGTTCGAACCATGGATGTTGCATTTTGACTATTTCTTCTTGAATTTCCTTGCAAGGTGAGTTCCTTGCTTCTCCTTGGTCCTTGGTTCGAATCTTGTTGGCTTCATCCCTTGGAATTTCTTCTTGAATTAATTTGGAGAGGTCCCCGATAAAGTTAACTTAGTTAACTTAGCTTTGTACCATTTCCTTGCATTCTTTAGTGCTCAGTTAACTATTTTAACTTAGCTTTGTACCTTGCCTTCTCCTTTCATTCCTTGTGAAGCTTAGTTTATTTTATCAACTTAGCTTTCCTTCTTCCTCATTGTGGCTATGCTTTTTCTTCCCTTTGCCACGCCTTCTCTTTCCTTGGGCACGCTTCTTGCTTCCTTTGGACACGCTTGTGGCTTCCTTGGGCACGTTTCTTATGCCATGCTTTTCTTCTTTTCTTCTTTCTTCACCTACAAGAAATCAAAACAACCAATCAAAGTATCACTAAATTCACAAGGTTTATAAATCATTAAAATTCAATTAAATTTAGCTTAAACCTCATGATTTAGCATTAATTACATGGTGGTTGTTTGATTCAAGGAAGTCATGCATTTTCATCCCAAATCACTTACTTAGAATGCAAGAAAGTGCATAAAACCTAATAAAAACAAAGAAAAAGGCTAGTGAAACTAGGCTAAGATGACTTGTCATCAGTGAGTCATGAGCAAGAAATTAAAATAGGAATCTTAACAAGCAAGTAATCTTGAAATGCAAGAAACTATTCAAATAACTAAGCAAGATGTGAGCGATTCTAAACTAATAAGATAGCATTCAATATAATTCTACTCTAAAACTAAACAATAACTATGACTAAGACAAGAAAATTAGAATTTGGGTTTTCAAATATGAATAATAAAAGCAACCCTTGGCTAGACATGGGAATTGGGGTCACTATCTTTGTCTAATAACCATATCTTGACAATTATGAGGAACCAAACTCATTAAGTCTACTTCTATACTTGAAGTACGTTAAATGGTTTGGTCAACATCAACCCATAAGGTCTAACCTCACTACTAATTAACTTAGTAGTAGGCTAGTGTCAATGGCTATGAAATTGACCACTAAGGGTTCCCAAATCATCAAATCCATTAGACCCAATGACTCAAGTTTACCCAATTCCCTTAGCCTAGACCAAGAGTAAAGAGAACTACTCCATAATCAAAGTAAACAATTCATCAAACACATGGTAAGCACTAATAAAAGACATGTTTAAATTGCAATTAAATTGAAACTAACAAGTATCCACTAACAATTATCAACATACAATCCTTCAAACAACACAATTAATCATGAAAATTATCAATGTAACATTAACAAGCCAATATTCACAACATTCATGCAATGAGTATAAAGTAACAATTGACAAGAATTCATAAAACTAACACAAGATCTAAGCAAAATTATACTAAGGAATTCAAATTAAACAATCAAAACTAGTAATTAACAAGATCCAATTCAAAATTCAACAAGGGAAGATCAAATTAAAGCTAGATCTAGAGAGGAACAAGGGTTTCTCTCTCTAGAAGAACAAGAACCAAAAACTAGCTAAAAATTGTGTCTAAGTGTAAAATGATTGATCCCCCCTTTCCCCTAGCATCCTTGGGTCTTTTCCATCCAAAAACAGCTTGAATTTAGGCCTGATGAGCCTCAGAAATCGCCAGGCACAATTTCCTTTAATGAGGTCACGTGCAGCTTCCCACGCGTGCACGCCATGCGTGCGTGCGCGCCAATTGCTTTTGTGATCCACGCGTGCAAGCCATGTGCGCGTGCGCGTCAATGGGATTTCTCTGATCCGCGCGGATGCGTCCATCCTTGCCATCGCTTCCAGCTATCCTCATGCACGCATGCGCGTGCAGTGCGCGTGCGCGCCCTTTGCGAAGTTCCCAAAATCCAAATCTTCATGTTCCTTCCTCTTGTGCATGCTTTCTTTCTCTCTTCTAGGCCATTCTTGCCCTATTAATTCTGAAATTATTCAACAAACACGTCACGACATCGAATGGTAATAAAAGAGGATCAAAATAGAGCAATTTTAAGGCAAAAGAAGCATGTTTTTCATCATGAAGCAATGTTAGGAAGAGAACACAAAACCATGCAATTCTTGTGAATAAGTGTGAGAAATATTGACAAAACTCTCCAAATTTTACACAATATAAACCACAAAATTGGGGTTTATCAAATCTCCCCACACTTAAACTAAGCATGTCCTCATGCTTAAAATAAAAAGACCAAAGATCATGGTAAGAAAGGGTTTATGCATTGCAAATTTCCTAAATAAATGCATGCAACTAAAGTAAAATCATCTATCTACTTGGTCAAGGGTAAATCTATCCTCCAAGAACACATATGAGCATACGGGGGTGAAAATGCTATGTAGCTCATGAATCCTACCAAATTGAACATCAACATGAAGTGCATATAACTTGCTAGATGAACGCTTGTGAAAGCCGTGAACAAGGAGTTGAGCATCGAACCCTTACCGGAAGTGTATCCGCTCTATTCGCTCAAGTGTATAGGGTTCGTCACTCAATCCTCTCCTAATCATACTTTCCAAGATTTGTCCTTCATCTAACAATCAACAATTACTTAATGCATGCTTACAAGTATCATGAGGTCTTATTCATGGGTTGTAATGGGGCTAGGGTGAAGGTAAGGATGTATATAGTCAAGTGAGCTTAAAATTTGAGTCCTTGATTAACCTAGAATCCCACTAGACACATAGAACAACCTATACAACTATAATACATTACCTAACTACCCTTGAGTTTCACTTTTTGCATACTCATGCATTCTTTCTTGGGGTTTCATGTACAAAAGTTCCAATGCATATGGTTTAATTATTCAATACATGAGTATGTTCCCAAATCCTAGAATTTTCAATTACAACTACAATACACCTATTTATATCTACCCAAATTTCCCAAGTACACCCTCCTAATTAATTGATACACACCTCCGCTTACCTAATCTAATCAAGGATCCAAATTTAGGGACAATCATTGTTTTTCGCTTAGGGTTGTTGATGTGCTCTTTTTAAGAACAAAGAGGGTTTACCATAGGCTCAAAATTGGTTAGCAATGGTAGATAAAAGGGTTAAGGCCGTTTGGGAAAAGTGACTATTGAAATGATGTCCTCAATCATGTAAATACATTCATACACAAAATAATGGACATATAGAATCAGACAAAGCAAGGATTACAATCATAGAGAGAGAATAATGCACACAAGAATGGGAATTAATGGTTAGAGAATATAACCACACAATAGGCTCAAAACTTACATGCTTGTGTTCTTAGCTCAATCACTATGTTCCAAAATACATTCTTAAAGCAAGTTTACTGCAAAAAATTTTCAAAATTTGGTAGGGTACCCCAAAACACAGTTTCTTGGGGAAGAAGTTATTATCTTGACCAAGCAACTCTATAGAAACTAACTATCATGCAAGGAGTATTTACAAACAAAACTAACTACACATTACATTAATGTACTAACTACTAAGCAAAAGATAAATCCATGGGTGTTGAAAGAAAGAGATTGTTACCCATGGAGATCGGTCGAACGACCTCCCCACACTTAGAATTTAGCACGGTCCTCCGTGCTACCAACAATGCGCAAAGGATGGTCGGGACCGGAACCTTCACTATCCCCTCCATCAGAGCTCCCATCACTTGGGTTTGAGGTGGATGTGAATATTTCGGATTCCTCCATGCTAGGGGTAACACAACGCAGAAGCTTCTTGATTTAGGTGTATCAGCATTGATTGCGCCGCTCATATCTATAAAGCTTCCGGTGTAGATCTTCTATCATTTGATGTGTGGATCTTTGCCGTGGTGATGATGATGATATGGAAGGAATAGTAGATGGGAGGGCTATGTCAAGGCTTGGGTTGTTTATGGGAAGATGTAAGTATTTTCCGCTTGGGACCACATCGCCCTTAGCCGGAATGATAGCCTTCGTGTCCATGTCTTCCCAAAGAACACCCGCAGCAGCAACTAAATGGGATACCAATGCTGGAAATGGCAAATTGCCCCGGGCATGGACCTGTCCCATCGCTTGCTTGACAAGAAGCGGAATGTTCACTGGTCTCTCCGTGAGAACACACCAAACAAGCAAGGCGAGATCCGCCGTGAAGGACGACTTGTGGGTGCTAGGAAGCACATAGTGGGATAGGATCTGGGCCCAAGCTCTAGCTTCTACAGTGAGAAAATGAGCGTCAATACACTTGGGCCTCATCCGGAGTCGACCATGGATCCAAAATGCCTCTGGTTCAGCAATGACTCGGAGGATCGAGTCCCAATCGAACCCAAACTTTTCTCGCTGACGTAAGACCTCTTGGTAGCCATCCATATCACTTGGTACCGGTAGGACATTAAGTACTTGCTAAATAGCCTCTTCTGAAATTGCGACTTGCTTCCGGCGCATGTATACCGATTGAAGAGAGGGAAGATGGAAGTTAGTGTAGAATTCTACCACCCATGAGAGGTTGACCTCTTGTGGTTTTCTCAGAAGGAACTCCCATCCTCGCCATTTAATACGGGGAAAAATACAAGGAGCAACCTTGTCCGGTGGAGCGAGTAGATGCTCGGCATGATAGTTCCTCTCAACCATGGCGGGGAACACAAGTTCACAGAAGCGGTTGGAGAATCTTAAAGAATCCTTTGTCAGTTTGCTCTTCTCTTTCTCATCAATAGGAGTGGATGCCTTTGCCTTCTTAGAGAGGGGTTTGGCTCCTGACGAAGAGTGCGCCTTGGAGTTTGATCTTTGGGGTGCCCTCTTTGCGGCTGGTTTCCTTGAAGCTTTCTCCTTGCCTTTCTTGGTGGCCATCCTGAAAAAGGAAGGAAAACAGGAAAATATTAAACCCAAAGAATAATTTTAACAAAAACATGCAAGTGAAGGGTAGTGCCCAAAAGAAGTAGTGCAACAAAGTGATTATAGAGGTATGGGTCTCAACACTTGGCATGGAATGCAAGAGAAGGAGAGCATGCAAAATGGCATGAGAAGAATAATCTCAAGCATCCATAACAAAGAGCAAGTCATGTTCAATGAGTATCTAATTAGCAAGTGATAAGCAAAGTGGACTCAATGCATTTAGAAGAGAGCAAGTGAATGAGGAGGAGGCATCAAATTAAAGATACATGATTAAAATAAACCAAAATGGCATTCATGCATTTCCTCGAATACTTGGTGTGCAATTATCAAGCAATGAGCAATTATGAGATACTCAACCAATTAGAAGCTCAAAATGAAACATCAATCATCACATAACCATCATTTATTGACAAAGATAAGGAAAAACAATCAAGAAGATCCATTAAGGCAAATTAAAACTCAAAGTCAACATCCATGGAAAAGCAAGAAAAAGGAAAAGTAAGCAAACAAAAAGCAAGTAGTATAACCGTGTAGCTAAAAGAGAAAATAAGTAAATCAACAAGAAAAATCTAACTAGAAGAAGATATTATGCAAAGAAAGCAATAAGTGAGATATGGAAGAAGTAGAACATTGAGAAGGAGAAAAGAAGGAAGTGAAGTTCTCTTCTTGTGTGAATGAGAAGGAGAGAAGAGGCGTAGGGCTACCGGAAGTGGTGGTGGTCGCCGGTGAGTAGCCGGAGATGGTGGTGGTAGATTGTGGAAGAAGAAGAAGAAGAAAGGGGAGGTGATGAAGAAGGAAGAAGAGAGAAATAAGAAAGAAAGGGGGTAGAGAGGCAGGGCTCGCAGCTTTAAAACTGGTTCGCGCAACCGGCGCGCGCGCGCACAGTGCGCTGGCGCGTCGGTGAGGGTAGAGCGAGGGACTCGAGCGTGTTATTGGCACGCACGCACGAAGTTGGTTGTGCCCCTAGCATAGGAGTAGCACAAAGTTGGCCCAAGTCTCGGGTAATTTGTACCAGAGTTGGCATGCAGCACAGGCACGCGGACGCGCAAAGTGCGCGGACGCACAAAGTGCGCGGACGCGCAAAGTGCGCGGACGCGTGCTTGAGTGGATTGGCGACCGGCGCGGACGTGCGCAGTGTGCGGACGCATCGGTGTGGACACATGCTAGGCACAAGTGTGGCACAAGTCTCTGGTTTTTATACCAGGGAGTTTATGTAGCACCATCAGCGCGCGCAAGCACACTTGGCCAAATATGCAAGGGGCGCGCAGGTGGCAAGCACGCGGACGCGTGGGTGCCTGGCGTGAGATGGGCAAAAAGTGGGCATGACTCTCGGGTTTTTGGCCCAGGGGTTAGAAATGCACCACCGGCACGCGCGCGCACGGTGCGCTGGCGCGTCGGTGCCCTTTTTTTTCACAACATATAAAGAGCTATTCTAACACATTCTTGGTAGGTGGTTAAGCTAGTAGGCAAGAAAACACTTATAAATTCATGCAGCATTCAAGACAAAGCATTTTTTCTAACTTCAATAATTCATCCATACCAAAATGATGAAAACTATATGAACATCCTATCTATCCAACAAGAACAATAAGGCTAGCAATCCTATGCAATCAACAACATCAAGAAATCACAAAATTCACAAGAATTTAAAGCTACAAACTAGATGGTATACATAAGGAAGATCTTACCACGGTGGGTGCCTCCCATCAAGCACTTTTCTTTAACGTCCTTAAGTTGGACGGTCAGTCGCTCAAGCTTCTCCTTCCTTAGGTGCATCCGCCAATAGGAACACCTCTAGCTCTTTTGGGAGCTTGTAGCCATGATACTTCTTCACTCTATGTCCATTCACCTTGAAAGTTGCTTCACTTTTAGGATCAAATAACTCCACCACTCCATAGGACTTTATCTCCTTCACCTTGAAGGGTCCTTCCCATCTAGAATGGAGTTTTCCAGGCATGAATCTAAGCCTCGAGTTGTAGAGGAGGACCACGTTACCTTCTTGGAAATCCTTTTTCCAGATGTGATGGTCATGAAATGCTTTAGTCTTTTCCTTGTAGATCCGGGCATTCTCATATGATTCGTTCCTCAAACACTCGAGCTCCTCTAGCTGTAACTTCCTGGCTTCACCCGCCTTGGTCAAATCCATGTTGCACTGCTTTACCGCCCAATAGGCTCTAAGCTCAATCTCCACCGGAAGGTGACACGCCTTACCATAGATGATCCGGAAGGGGCTCATCCCTAACGAAGTCTTGTAGGCCGTTCTATACGCCCATAGTGCATCTTCTAACCAGAGGCTCCAATCCTTCCTTTGTGGATTGACCACTTTCTCCAAGATTCTCTTAATCTCCCGGTTGGACACTTCCGCTTGCCCATTGGTCTGTGGGTGATAAGCAGTGGCAACCTTATGTGACACTCCATAGTGCTTGAGCAGTGCCTCTACTTTCCTGTTACAAAAGTGGGATCCTTAGTCGCTCACGATTGCTCGTGGCGACCCATAACGGCATACAATGTTATTTCTAATAAAAGAAATGACGGTATTGGCGTCGTCAAGGCGGGTAGGTATTGCTTCCATCCACTTTGACACGTAGTCAACCGCTAACAGGATATACAAATACCTACTGGAGTTGGAAAACGGTCCCATAAAGTCAATGCCCCATACATCAAATATCTCATAGAACAACATAGGTTTCAGAGGCATCTCATCCCTTTGGGATGTGTTTCCTAACTTCTGACACTGATGGCAAGACACACAGAACCGGTTAGCATCGTTGAATAAGGTCGGCCACCAGAATCCACAATCCAACACCTTTTTAGCTGTCCTTTGTGGGCCAAAATGGCCACCACATTCGGACGAATGGCAAGCTTCAAGAATGGGTTGAATTTCAGATTCCGGCACACATCTTCGAATTACTTGGTCTACGCCCCTCTTCCACAAGTGAGGGTCATCCCAAATGTAGTATTTGGAATCACTCCTCAACTTATCCCTTTGGTGTTTAGAAAAGTTGGGAGGGAAGAGTTTTGCAACAAAGTAGTTCGCCATTGGGGCAAACCAAGGAAAGCTATCCGACACAACATGCAAACTATCCAATGGGAATGAATCATTGATCGGAAATGGGTCAAATTTTAAATTTTCAATGCGGCTTAAATGATCCGCAACCAGGTTTTGAGACCCACTCCGGTCCCTAATCTCAATGTCAAATTCTTGCAAAAGCAAGATCCAACGTATGAGTCTAGGCTTTGACTCATTCTTTGTCAGTAAGTACTTTAAAGTTGCATGATCCGTGTATACCAATATCTTTGATCCTAGCAAATAAGATCTGAATTTATCTAAAGCATGAACAAGAGCTAGGAGTTCCTTTTCAGCAGTGGTATAGTTGGATTATGCTGCATCCAGTGTTTTAGAAGAGTAAGCAATGACATAAGGGAGTTTACCATCGCGCTATGCAAGCGCGGCACCTACAGCATGGTTTGACGCATCGCACATTATCTCGAATGGCAATATCCAATTGGGGCCTCGCACAATTGGTGCTGTGGTAAGAACTCTCCTTAGCTCTTCAAACGCTTTCACACATGCACTGTCAAACTTAAAATCCACATCTTTTTGGAGTAGGCGCGACAATGGCAAAGCAATCTTGCTGAAATCTTTGATAAAGCGCCTGTAGAATCCTGCATGTCCTAAAAACGAGCGGACCTCCCTCACAGATGAGGGGTGAGGTAAAGTGGTGATAACATCGACCTTGGCCGGGTCTACTGCAATGCCTTCATGAGAAACTATATGTCCCAACACTATACCTTGTCTTACCATAAAGTGACACTGTTCAAAATTCAAGACAAGGTTAGTGTCAACACATCTAGCTAAGACTTTGGCCAAGTTCTCTAAGCAACAATCAAATGAAGTTCCATAAACACTGAAGTCATCCATAAAGACTTCCGGACAATTCTCCATTAGATCGGAAAAGACATTCGTCATACACCGCTGAAAAGTAGCAGGTGCATTACATAGTCCAAATGGCATCCTTTTGTAGGCAAAGGTGCCAAAAGGGCAAGTGAATATGATCTTTTCCTGATCTTCAGGAGCAATGTGAATCTAAAAGTAACCAGTGAATCCATCAAGAAAGCAATAATGGGATTTACCCGCCAAACGGTCCAACATCTGATCGATAAAGGACAAAGGGTAGTGGTCCTTTCTTGTAGCGGCGTTCAATCTTCTATAGTCAATGCACACGCGCCACGCATTTTGTACTCTCTTGGTGACTACTCCTCCATCATCCTTTTTAACCGCAGTGATGCCCGATTTCTTAGGAACGACTTGGACCGGGCTCACCCATTCACTGTCAGAAATTGGGTAGATGATACCCGCATCAAGTAGCCTATGCCATTTTGATGATCGAATTGTTGTAATGGTATAGAATTTGTCAATAAATCAATTCTTCGTTGCAAGTATAGTTCTGTCAATTAAAAATTTGGTTTTGTCACGTGTACAAACCCCAAATAAGAATTAATCGGAGTATTTGGACTCCCGGTTGTCTCACAAGGAATTGCAATGAAGTGAATGATTATTGGCTATGAAGGAACAAAGGGGGTATGATTGATAAAGGGGCAAGGAAGTAAATGGACAAGAATTTAAATGACAAGAAAAGTAAATCATGCAAGTAACTAAAGAAAGCAAGTAATAAAGGGAGACATTCATGGCAAAGATTGAGAATATAGGCTTTCTATCCTAGTCATACAATGATAAACAAGAATTTATCTTATTACGTCATCCTCGAAGATGGAAAAAGGTATCATGTTATCCTCATACTCAGAGAAAGTCTAATAAGACTAGCTAATCTCAATCCAAAAGTCCTAATGACCTACTAATTGATTTAGCAAGAGATTAGAGTCAATGGAAATCATACTAGCTAACAACTCTAGATCACCAACATAAGTTGGATTTTCATGACTCAAGATTGCCTAATTACTCTTTCTAAGCCAAGAATGCTCAAAATCTACTCTAACATCTAACCAAGTATTTTGTTAAACACTTGGAAGGCATAAAAAGAAAGCATAATAAATGACAAGAAATAGTAAAATCTACCAACTACAAATTGCAAGGAGACAATATCAACAACACAAATTCACAATAAAAAACATCAAACATCAATTACATTAATAGAAAATCCAAATCCAACAAGTGTTCATCAATCCTAAACAAAGAGGCATGAAAAGAAAAATTAACAAGGGGGAACAAGAAGATTACCTCACTAGAGCATGAAAATGTAGAACAAGCAAGATGAAAGCAAGGAATTAAACATGGATCTATGATGCAATTAATCCTAGGAACCCTAATTCTAGAGAGAAGAGGGAGCTTCTCTCTCTAGAAACTAACCTACATGATGCTAAGTTACAAACAATTGCTCTCCCTTTGCCCAAGCTTGAATTCTGCATGAAATAGCATTAGAAATGAGTTGTATTGGACCCAAAATGCTCTACAAATCACTGGCCACGAGTTGCTTTTAGTAAATCACGTGCACCAATCGGCGCGCACGCATACAGTGTGCGTGCACATCCTTAGACGTCAGGAAACTATGACAAATTTTATATCATTTTGAAGCCCCAGATGTTAGCTTTCCAACGCAACTAGAACCGCCTCATTTGGACCTCTATAGCTCAAGTTATGGTCGATTGAGTGCGAAGAGGTCAGGCTTGACAACTTTGCGGTTCCTTCATTTCTTCATGAGTTCTCCCACTTTGCATGCTTCTCTCCTCACTTCTTCCATCCAATACTTGCCTTATGAACCTGAAATCACTCAACAAACACATCAAGACATCGAATAGAATTAAAGTGAATTAAAATCACCAATTTAAGGGCCTAAAAAGCATGTTTTTACACTTAAGCACAAATCAAGGGAGAATTACAAAACCATGCTGTTTCATTGAATAAATGTGGGAAAAGGTGATAAAATCTCCCAAATTAAGCACAAGATAAACTACAAAATTGGGGTTTATCAAATCTCCCCACACTTAAACTAAGCATGTCCTCATGCTAAAATCAAGAAAGAAGCAAAGGGTATCGGTATCAACATTTATTCAATGTAAACTACCTAAATGCAACCTATCTACATGCAATCTATCTACATGAATGCATCTACTTGGTCAAAATAAATCAATTCTCAAGAAATCATGTATGCACAAGGGCTAAAGCAATAGCAATCAAGTCAAACCCACAGTTGAATTGAGTTATTAAAAAGATTTTACAAACTTGCAAGAAAAGAGATGATCATTGGTGAAAACATGTAATTGAGCAATCGAACCCTCACCGGATGTGTATCCGCTCTAGTTGCTCAAGTGTATGGAGTTGATTCACTCAATTTTCTCCTAATTATGCTTTCCAAGATTTATTTTTCATCTAACAATCAACAATTAATTCATGCATGCATACAAATATCATGAGGGCTTTCCCATAGGTTGTAATGGGGCTAGGGTCAAGGTAGGATGCATATGATCAAGTGAGCTAGAGATTTGAATCTTTGATCAACTTAAACTTTCCACCTAACCTATGACAACCTATATAATTCTAAACAAACCTAACTACCCACTTTTCACTTTTTCACACACTCATATATTTTCTTTTTTATCACCACCTATATGCATTGACTTTTATTGAACCTTGCTTTGGGGCATTTTGTCCCCTTTTTATTGCAATTCTTTTTCTTTCTTTTCTATATATTTTCTTTTTGTTTTTCTCATTTTTTTCTTTCTTTTCAAACTAAAATGTATACAAGAACATCAATGCATATGGTTTACACATGATTAATACATGAGTATGTTCCCAATTCTGAAGATTCTCAACACAAATACAAAAATACACTTTTATCTCTACCCAATATTCCCAACTTTCCCAAAATCAAATGATGAACACTCTCACTAGCCTAAGCTAATCAAAGATTTAAATTAAGGACATTTATTATTTTTCACTTAGGCTTGTAATGTGCTACAATTAAGAATAAATGGGTTAAGCATAGGCTCAAAATTGGCTAACAATGGAAGATAAAAGGTAGGCTATTTGGGTAAGTGAGATATTTGAACAATGGCCTCAATCGTATAAATGCATGTATACACAAAGTAATGGACATAAAAATCAAACAAATCAAAGATTACAATCATAGAAAGAGAATAATGCACACAAAAATGAAAGTAAGTGGTTATGTATGATGTAACCACACAATTAGGCTCAAATCTCACATGCTTGTGTTCTTTGCTCAAAACATGATCCACAAAGTGTATAATCCAAGCAAGTTCTAAAATTTTTTTTTCAATCAATTGGGGTGCCCTATAGATAAAATCATTGAAAAATATCATGATTTTGACTAAGCTTAATATATACATATGCAAAATAAGAAAATGCAACTAAGAATCCTAAAATGAAATGCAAAAGTGTTGGGAGTAGAAACTTGTCACCCAAAAATGCCGAGCAGTCGGACGACCTCCCCACACTTAAAAGTTTGCACCGTCCTCGGTGCATCCAAAGATGAGCAAGGGGGTACGACGACTTTTCTAGTTGCTACCTTTAGCTGGTAGGTCAACCGGTTGCTGTGTGTTCTTCCTCCCGTTTCCATTTTTGCTTATGGTGCATCGATCATGAAAAATAATATAAACACCCTAAGATGAGAAAATACAAAAGCAAGGAAGCGTGAATTGTTGGAATGAGGTAAGAACCACTAGAATGGAGTGAGTGAATTAGTGTGACATTGATAAAAAATAAGTGTGTGGGTTCTAAAATTGTGCGCGGTTTAGAATACACACACACTAGTACAAAAAAGTTATATCACAATTACACAAAAGAAAACATGCACTTCACTCATTCTAGTGTGCTTGAGATACTTTAAAAGACTTGTAGGCTAAAACAACCCAACAAGTAGTGAAGAAGCATAAAAGCATTCAAGCAAAAATCAAGCAATTGTTAAATTGGATAATGCATGGACATTGATTGATGTGCAAGTAAATTTGATGAACAAAATGGTATAGAGAGCTCACACATCAAACAATGACACATATTGAAGTTGTTGTAACACCTAAGTGACATAGAGGTGAAACACATGGATGCTATGGAACTTAGGAAAAATGATATAGAAGTCAAAAATCATTTCACATAGCAAGCACGGTCCACAATGCTTAGAAAAGCTCAAAAATACGTCACTAGGTAAGTTTTTGATCTAATTTCACAATTCCACAATCTCGATGCATGAAATAGGTGATATGAACAAAGGGTAGATCACAAACAAGAATCGCCTAAAAAAATGCAATGATAATATACAATTGCCTAGTAATGGATGATGAATGCACGGTGGCCAAAACATGCAATTTAAAGAGGTAAGATGCATGAAGGCAATGTAACATGTACTTGGAGTTCACAAGCATTAAGCATGAAAAGTTCCGAACCAAGTATCCAAATATAACCTCAAAAAAAAAAAAAAGAAATCCAACAATGACAATTAACAACAATGATGTTAAACGAACATCCTATCAGTACTAAGCAACAGTGAACAGTAAAAAAGATTACTAATCCAACACTTATAATGGAAAACAAAAATTAAACTTAACTAACTAACTAAAAATAAAATGGTGTTATATGATGTTTGGTAGTTTTGGATGATGTTTGAAGGGTGGAAAGAAATGAAGAGAAGAGAGAAGAAGGAAAGAAATGGAAAGAGGAGAAGAAAAGAAGATGAGTGAAACAGGGCAATCCACGCGTGCGCGTCATGTACGCGTAAGCGTGGATTGATGAAATGGCAGCGACGCGTACGCGTGAGGTACGCGTGCGCGTCGGTGGGTGGTGCACGAAATCACAATCACACTTTTGCAATTCCGCACAACTAACCAGCAAGTGCACTGGGTCGTTGATGAGCGGATAATTTATACGCTTTTTGACATTGTTTTTAGTATGTTTTTAGTAGGATCTAGTTACTTTTAGTGACTAGTTTATTATAAATAGGACCTTTTACTATTGTATTAGGCATCTTTGGTCTCAGTTTTAATCCATTGTTCATCTGAGGAGACTATTGATCTCGTTTAGGGGGCTGGCCATCTCGGCCATGCCTGGACCTTCACTTATGTATTTTTTTAACGGTAGAGTTTCTACACTCCATAGATTAAGGTGTGGAGCTCTGCTGTTCCTCAAAGATTAATGCAAGTACTACTGTTTTCTATTCAATTCCTCTTATTTCACTTCTAAGATATCCATTCGCACCCAAGAACATGATGAAGGTGATGATTATGTGTGACGCTCATCATCCTTCTCCCTTATGAACGCGTGCCTGACAAACACTTCCGTTCTACATGAAATAAGCTAGAATGAATATCTCTTAGATCTCCTAACCGGAATCTTCGTGGCGTAAGCTAGAATGATGGCGGCATTCAAGAGAATCCGGAAAGTCTAAACCTTGTCTGTGGTATTCCGAGTAGGATTCAATGACTGAATGACTGTGACGAGCTTCAAACTCGCGAGTGCTGGGCGTTAGTGACAGACGCAAAAGGAGGGTGAATCCTATTCCAGCATGATCGAGAACCGACAGATGATTGGCCGTGCTGTGACAGAGCATGTGAGCATATCTTTCACTGAGAGGAGGGGATGTAGCCACTGACAACCGTGATGCCCTTGCATAAAGCCAGCCATGGAAAGGAGTAAGACTGATTGGATGAAGATAGCAAGAAAGCAGAGATTTAGAGGAACGAAAGCATCTCCATTCGCTTATCTGAAATTCCTACCAATGATTTACATAAGTATTTCTATCCCTATTCTATTAATTATTATTCGAAAACACCATTATCAATTTATATCAGCCTGACTGAGATTTGCAAGGTGACCATAGCTTGCTTCATACCAACAATCTCCGTGGGATTCGACCCTTACTCACGTAAGGTATTACTTGGACGACCCAGTGCACTTGCTGGTTAGTTGTATCGAGGTTGTGACAAATTATGAATGTGTAATCACGATTTCGTGCACCAGTCGTCCAAGTAATACCTTACGTGAGTAAGGGTCGATCCCACGGAGATTGTCGGCTTGAAGCAAGCTATGGTTATCTTGTAACTCTTAGTCAGGATATCAATAATGATTCTCAGTTTTAATTGGAATGAGTAAAAGAACATGAATTAAATGATACTTGTTATGCAGTAATGGAGAACAGGTTGAGGTTTTGGAGATGCTCTGTCTTCTGAATCTCTACTTTCCTACTGTCTTCTTCTTCACGCACGCAAGGCTCCTTCCCTGGCAAGCTGTATGTTGGTGGATCTCCTTTGTCAATGGCTACCGTCCGTCCTCTCAGTGAAAATATTCCAAATGTGCTGTCACCGCACGGCTAATCATCTGTCAGTTCTCACTCATGTTGGAATAGGATCCATTGATCCTTTTGCGTCTGTCACTACGCCCAACACTCGCGAGTTTGAAGCTCGTCACAGTCATCCCTTCCCGGATCCTACTCGGAATACCACAGACAAGGTTTAGACTTTCTAGATCTCAAGGATGCTGCCAATTGATTCTAGCTTATACCACGAAGACTCTGATCTCACATATTTGAATGCTCTGTTGTCAGGAGAGGCAATCAAACCCGTGAACCAGGAATCAAAGAGATACACACTCAATCTAAGGTAGAACGGAAGTGGTTGTTAGGCACGCGTTCATAGGTTGAGAATGGTGATGAGTGTCACGAATCATCACATTCATCATGTTGAAGTGCAAATGAATATCTTAGAATAGAAACAAGCGTGATTGAACGAAAAACAGTAGTAATTGCATTAATCCATCGGAACACAGCAAAGCTCCTCACCCCCAACCATGGAGTATAGAGACTCATGCCATAGAAAATACAAGTTCTAATGTAAAATATTATGAGGTACAAAATGAATCTTTAAAAGTGGTTTTTATAATGAACCAGTGACCTAGGTTTACAAAAATTGAGTAAGCTAAGATAGATAGTACAGAAATCCACTTCCAGGGCCCACTTGGTATGTGTTTGGGCTGAGCACTGAAGCTTCCACGTGCATAAGCTCTTTCTGGTGTTGAACTCTAGCTTTTGTGCCAGTTTGGGCGTTTAACTCCAACTTTTATGTCAGTTCTGGCGTTTAATGCCAGAAAAGGGTAAGGAGCTGGCCTTTAAACGCCAGTTTGCGCTACCAAATCTCGGGCAAAGTATAGACTATTATATATTTCTGGAAAGCCCAGGATATCTACTTTCCAAATCAATTAAGGGCGCGCCAATTGGACTTCTGTAGCTCCATAAAATCCATTTCGAGTGCAGGAAGGTCAGAATCCAACAGCATCTGTAGTCCTTTTTCAGCCTCTGAATCAGATTTTTGCTCAGGTCCCTCAATTTCAGCCAGAAAATACCTGAAATCACAAAAAAATACACAAACTCATAGAAAAGTCCAGAAATGTGAATTTTTCTTAAAAACTAATAAAAATATACTAAAAAGTAGCTAGATCCTACTAAAAACTACCTAAAAACAATGCCAAAAAGCATATAAATTATCCGCTCATCACAACACCAAACTTAAATTGTTGCTTGTCCCCAAGCAACTGAAAATCAAATAGGATAAAAAGAAGAGAATATACTATAAATTCCAAAATATCAATGAAACTTAGTTCCAATTAGATGAGTGGGACTAGTAGCTTTTTGCTTCTGAACAGTTTTGGCATCTCACTTTATCCTTTGAAGCTCAGAATGATTGGCATCTATAGGAACTCAGAATTCAGATAGTGTTATTGATCATCTTAGTTCAGTATGTTGATTCTTGAACACAGTTACTTTATGAGTCTTGGCCGTGACCCTAAGCATTTTGTTTTCCAGTATTACCACCGGATACATAAATGCCACAAACACATAACTGGGTGAACCTTTTTAGATTGTGACTCAGCTTTGCTAGAGTCACCAGTTAGAGGTGTTCAGAGCTCTTAAGCACACTCTTTTTGTTTTGGACCACGACTTTAACCGCTCAGTCTCAAGCTTTCACTTGACACATTCACGCCACAAGCACATGGTTAGGGACAGCTTGGTTTAGCCGCTTAGGCCAGGATTTTATTCCTTTGGGCCCTCCTATCCATTAATGCTCAAAGCCTTGGATCCTTTTTACCCTTGCCTTTTGGTTTAAAGGGCCATTGGCTTTTCCTGCTTGCTTTTTCTTTCTTTTTTTTTTTTTTGCCATTTTTTCTGCAAGCTTTTTACTGCTTTTTCTTACTTCAAGAATCAATTTTATGATTTTTCAGATTATCAACAACATTTCTCCTTTTTCATTATTCTTTCAAGAGCCAACAATTTTAACACTCATAAACAACAAATTCAAAAATATGCACTGTTCAAGTATTCATTCTGAAAACAAAAGGTATTGTCACCACATCAAAATAATTAAACTAATTTCAAGACATAATTCGAAATCCTGTACTTCTTGTTCTTTTGTAATTAAAACCATTTTTTCAATTAAGAAAGGTGAAGGATTCATAGGGCATTCATAGCTTTAAGGCATAGACTTTAAATTTTATTAATCATAAAAATAAGACTTAAAATAACCATAAAAGCAGACCAATAATAATAAAAGACAGAAAATTAAAAACATAAAAATAAATGACTCTTAAAATAGATCTCTAATAATAAAAGTTATCACAAAGTTAGGACTCAACAACCTGCATTGGGGGATGCAAGTATCTCTTCCAGTTGTGGGATGCCTGGCTCTTCAAGGGAGAGTTTCTGGCGCTTCAGCTCCTGTAGCTCACACCCTTGCTTTTTCTGTTCCTTAAGCAGCTTGCAGAGCATGCTATTTTGATTCTGCTATTCTTCCTTAATTTGATCCATAGCCTCTTGCAGTTTGGTGACAGATGCTTCTAAGCGGGTCCAGTAGTCAATTTAAGGGATTTCTGGGAGGAACTCTTATGCCCTCCTTTTGATGGAGTTATCTTGCACTTGTTGTCCTTTCATTGACTTCTTGGTGATTGGGTGCTTGACTGGGATGAACTCATCCACTCCCATCTTTACCCCAGCATCTTTACATAGCAGAGAGATTAAGTTTGGGTAAGCCAATTTGGCTTCAGTGGAGTTCTTATTTGCAATTGTGTAGATCTCACAAGAAATCAGATGATGAATCTCTACTTTGTTTCCCAGCATAATGCAATGAATCATCACTGTTCTTTTGACAGTGACCTCAGAGCGGTTACTAGTGGGCAGTATAGAACGCCCAATGAAGTCCAACCAGCCCCTAGCGACTGGTTTGAGATCTCCTCTCTTGAGTTGGTTTGGGATACCTTTTGTGTTGGTTATCCATTTAGTTCCAGGGAGGCATATGTCCTCTAGAACTTGGTCCAACCCCTTATCTACTCTCACCATTCTCTTATTAAAGGATTCTAGATCATCTTGTAGTTGAGGTAGTTTGAAGACCTCTCTTATTTTGTCCAGGTGGAAGTAAATAATCCTTCCTCTGACCAAAGTTCGAAAGGTATGAAAGGCAGTTCCAGTCATTCTCTGCTTATCTGTCAGCCACAGATTTGAATAGAATTCATAAACCATGTTTCTTCCAACCTTTGTCTCAGGATTGGCTAGGATTTCCCAACCTCTGTTTCGAATTTGTTCTTGGATCTCCGGATATTCGTCTTCTTTCAGATCGAACTTAACTTCCGGGATCACTGACCTCAAACCCATTATTTTGTGATAATGATCTACATATTCTTTGGTTAAGAACCTCTCTTGATTCCAAAGTGGTTTTAGATTGTTCTCTTTCTTGCCTCTTGGAGTGGTTTGTTTTCCTTTAAGGGCCATGATCTTGGTGAAGTTTTGCTCAGTGATCACGGAAAATACACCAAACTTAGAGGTTTGCTTGTCCTCAAGCAAAAGAAAGGAAGGGAGAAGAATAGAGGGGAGACAGATTCAAATGATGGAGGTATGGGGATGGCTGAATGTGTATTTAAAAGTGGAGAGGTGGGGTTGCAAAAATTTTGAAAAAGATATGATAGAAAGATATGATTGAAAAAAAGATGAATCATTATATGAAAAAGATGAAATTTTAAAATTCAAAAGTTATGAAGAATTGAGATCTTAAAAACTGTTGATGCATCTAAGAATTAAAAGAAAATATAATGAGTTGGAAAAGATTTGGAAAGGAATTGAAAAGATAAATGAGTTTTTGAAAAAGATTTGGAGAGGATTTGAAAGAAATTTGAAAAGGGATTTAGAAGATTATTAAATTTTTGAATGGTATCCATTCTGGCGTTTAACACCCATATGTTGGCCATTGTGGGCGTTTAACGCCCAGCCAGGTACCCTGGCTGGCGTTAAACACCAGAAATCCTTTATCACTGGGCATTTTTCTAAACACCCAGGATGCTGCAACTCTGGCGTTGAACGCCCAGAATGGTACTCATTTTGGCGTTTAACACCCTGAATGGTGCCCATTCTGGCGTTTAACACCCAAAATACCCCTTACTAGCGTTTTCGTGCCAGTGAGTTCCTTTTCTCTGCTTTATGCTCTGAATCCTTCAGTAACTCTGTGAACTCCTGCAATTGATAATTAACCTTGAAGATAGTTTATATCAAACTCCTATAATTATTATTTAAATAACAAATAAACTCTATTACTGGCTGGGTTGCCTCCCAGCAAGTGCTTCTTTATTGTCTTTAGCTGGACTTTACTGAGCTTTAATCTAGTCTCAGTTTTGAGCATTCTTGCTCAACATTGCTTTCAAGATAATTCTTGACTCTCTGTCCATTAACAATGAACTTTTTTATCAGAGTCAATATCTTGAAGCTCTACATAACCATATGGTGACACACTTGTAATCACATATGGTCCCCTCCACCGGGATTTTAATTTCCCAGGGAATAATCTGAGCCTAGAGTTAAACAGCAGAACCTTCTGTCCTGGCTCAAAGACTCTGGATGACAGTTTCTTGTCATGCCACCTTTTTGCTTTCTCTTTGTAAATTTTTGCATTTTCGAAAGCATTGAGTCTGAATTCCTCTAGCTCATTCAACTGGAGCAATCTTTTCTCTCCAGCTAACTTGGCATCAAGGTTTAGGAATCTGGTCGCCCAGTAAGCCTTGTGTTCTAGTTCCACTGGCAGGTGACAGGCTTTTCCATACACAAGCTGGTATGGAGAGGTCCCTATAGGAGTTTTGAATGCATTTCTGTATGCCCATAGGGCATCATCCAGACTCCTTGCCCAATCCTTTCTACGGGTACTTACAGTCCGTTCCAGGATTCGTTTTAGTTCTCTATTAGAGACTTTAGCCTGCCCATTTGTCTGTGGATGGTATGGAGTTGCTACCTTGTGGCTAATTCCATATCGGACGATAGCAGAGTAAAGCTGTTTATTGCAGAAATGAGTGCCCCTATCACTGATTAGTACTCTAGGGACACCAAACCTGCTGAAGATATATTTCTGGAGGAACTTCAGCACTGTCTTAGTATTATTAGTAGGTGTTACAATTGCCTCTACCCATTTAGATACATAGTCTACTGTCACCAGAATATAAGTGTTTAAGTATAATGGTGGGAAAGGCCCATGAAGTCAATACCCCATACGTCAAACAACTCAATCTCTAAGATCCCTTGCTAAGGCATGGCGTAACCATGAGGCAAGTTACCAACTCTCTGGCAATTGTCACAATTACGTACAAACTCTCGGGAGTCTTTATAGAGAATAGGCCAGTAGAAGCCACATTGGAGGACCTTAGTGGCTGTTCGCCCACCTCTGAAATGTCCTCCATATTGTGATCCATGGCAGTGCCATAAGATCTTCTGCGTCTCTTCTCTAGGTACACATCTACGGATTACTCCGTCTGCACATCTTTTAAATAGATATGGCTCATCCCATAAGTAGTACTTTACATCAGAAATTAATTTTTTCGTTTGCTGTCTGCTATACTCTTTGGGTATGAATCTCACAGCTTTATAGTTTGCAATGTCTGCAAATCATGGTACCTCCTGAATGGCAAAGAGTTGCTCATCCGGAAAGGTCTCAGAGATCTCAGTAGGAGGGAGGGACGCCCCTACTACTGGTTCTATCCGGGACAGGTGATCAGCTACCTGGTTCTTTATCCCTTTTCTGTCTTTTATTTCTATATCAAACTCTTGCAGAAGCAACACCCATCTTATGAGCCTGGGTTTTGAATCCTGTTTTGTGAGTAGATATTTAAGAGCAACATGGTCAGTGTACACAATCACTTTTGATCCTACTAAATAGGATCTAAACTTGTCAATGGCATAAACCACTACAAGCAGCTCTTTTTCTGTGGTTGTGTAATTCTTCTGTGCGTCATTTAGAACACGGCTGGCATAGTAAATGACGTGCAGGAGCTTGTTATGCCTTTGTCCCAATACTGCACCAATAGCATGGTCACTGGCATCACACATTAGTTCGAATGGTAATGTCCAGTCTGGTGCAGAAATAGCTGGTGCTGTGATCAGCTTAGCTTTTAGAGTTTTAAATGCCTACAGACACTCTGTGTCAAAGACAAATGGCATGTCAGCAGCTAACAGATTACTTAGAGGTTTTGCAATTTTTAAAAAATCCTTTATAAACCTCCTATAGAATCCTGCATGCCCCAGAAAGCTTCTGATTGCCTTAACATTGGCAGGTGGTGGTAATTTTTCAATTATCTCTACCTTAGCTTGATCCACCTCTATTCCCTTGTTTGAAATTTTGTGCCAAAGGACAATTCCTTCTGTCACCATAAAGTGACATTTTTCCCAGTTTAAAACCAGGTTAGTCTCTTGGCATCTTTTCAGAACAAGTGCTAAATGGTCAAGATAGGAGCTGAATGAGTCTCCAAATACTGAGAAGTCATCCATGAAGACTTCCAAAAATTTTTCCACCATATCAGAGAAAATAGAGAGCATGCATCTCTGAAAGGTTGCAGGTGCATTGCACAGACCAAAAGGTATCCTTCTATAGGCAAATACTCCAGATGGACATGTGAATGCTATTTTCTCTTGATCCTGAGGATCTATTGCAATTTGGTTATAACCTGAATAGCCATCCAAAAAGTAGTAATTGTCATGACCTACAAGCCTTTCTAGCATCTGGTCTATGAATGGTAAAGGAAAATGATCCTTTCTGGTGGCTGTATTGAGCCTTCTGTAGTCAATACACATACGCCACCCTGTAACTGTTCTTGTAGGAACCAGTTCATTCTTTTCATTGTGAACCACTGTCATGCCTCCCTTTTTGGGTACAACTTAGACAGGGCTCACCCAGGGGCTATCAAAAATGGGATAAATAATCCCAGCCTCTAGTAACTTAGTGACCTCTTTCTGCACCACCTTCTTCATGGATGGATTTAGTCGCCTCTGTGGTTGAATCACTGGCTTAGCATCATCCTCCAATAAGATCTTGTGCATGCATCTTGCTGGGCTATTGCCCTTAAGATCACTTATGGACCACCCAAGAGCTGTCTTGTGTTTCTTTAGCACCTGAATTAGTGCTCTCTCTTCTTGTGGATTTAAGGCAGAGCTTATAATCATAGGGAAAGTGCCATCCTCTCCCAGAAACGCATATTTCAGGGATGGTGGTAGTGGTTTGAGCTCGGGTTTAGGGGGCTTATCCTCTTCCTGAAGAGTTTTTAGAGGCTTTTCTGTTTCCTTTAGTTCCTCCAGATCAGGCTGAACATCTTTAAAGATGTCCTCTAGCTCTGATTCGAGACTCTCAGTTATATTGATCTCTTCCACCAAGGAATCAATAATATCAACGCTCATGCAGTCATTTGATGTGTCTGGATGCTGTATAGCTTTGACAGCATTTAACTTGAATTCATCCTCATTGACTCTCAGGGTCACTTTCCCTTTTTGGACATCAATGCTCTCCAATCCTTCTTATGGCTTAAGATCTCTTTCATGAACTTAGCATAAGAGGGTATTTGCTCAAGTGCCTCTGCAAACGGGATCTTTATTTCAAGAGTCCTGAGATAGTTTGCAAAGTAGGCAAATTGTTTATCCTGTTCTGCTTGGCGGAGTTTCTGAGGATAAGGCATCTTGGCTTTGTATTCCTCAACCGTAGTTGCTGTAGGTTTATTTCCTACAGAGGTGGTTAGAGAAGCCTTCTTAGGAGGGTTACAATCAACACTTACAGGTGTCTGATCCCTCATTGGTGTTTGAACGCCAGGATTAAGGGTTGGATGGGTGTTTAACGCCAATTTTCCACCCTTTTCTGGCGTTTGAACGCCAGAACTGGGCATGGAATGGGCATTTAACGCCAGTTTTTCACCCTTTTCTGGCGTTTGAATGCCAGAATTATTCCTCTCTGGGCTCTTATTGTCCTCAGAAGGATTTTGGGCAATGGTTTGGTCATCCTCTGTCAGTTTTTCCTTTCTTGGCTTTCTGCTACCTTGAGCTGAATTATTCAATGTCTTCCCACTCCTTAGTTGAACAGCTTGGCATTCTTCTGTTATCTGTTTAGATAGTTGCTGTCTTGTCTGATTCAATTGTGCTTCCATATTCTTGTTAGCATCTTTAGTGTCTTGGAGCATCTCTTTAAATTCTGCTAACTATTTTGTCTTAAGAAGCAATTGCTGATTAAGTTCAACAACTTGTTCTTGAGGACTAGGATCAGTAGATATTTCCCTAGCTTCTTCTTTCATGGAGGACTCACTGCTTGAGTACAGATGTTGATTTCTAGCAACTGTATCAATGAGCTCTTGAGCCTCTGCAATTGTCTTTCTCATGTGTATAGATCCACCAGCTGAGTGGCCTAGAGACATTTGAACTTTTTTTGTAAGCCCGTAGTAGAAGATGTCTAACTGTACCCACTCTAAAAACATTTCAGAGGGGCATTTCCTTAGCATCCCTCTGTACCTCTCCCAGGCATTATAAAGGGATTCATGGTCCTCTTGTTTAAAGCCTTGGATGTCCAGCCTTAGCTGTGTCATCCTTTTTGAAGGGAAATATTGATTCAGGAATTTGTCTGATAACTGTTTCCATATTCTTATACTTGATGTGGGTTGGTTATTTAACCACCTCTTAGCTTGATCTTTTACAGCAAATGGAAATAGTAATAATCTGTAGACATCCTGATCCACTTTCTTATCACGTACTGTGTCAGCAATTTGTAAAAACTGTGCCAGAAACTCAGTAGGTTCTTCCTGTTGAAGACCAGAATACTGGCAATTTTGCTGCACCATGATAATGAGCTGAGGATTTAGCTCAAAACTGCTTGCTTTTATGTGAGGTATACAGATGCTACTCCCATATGCAGCTGTAATGGGGTTAGCATATGACCCCAGAGTCCTTCTGGACTGTTCATTTCCACTTAGGTCCATGATGGAGAAAAGGGAATTGATGTGAATTACAAATAAAATATATTTTTATTTTTATTTTATTTAATTAAAAATAAACTGAATAAAAAAAGAAATAAGATAAAATAAAATAATTAGAAATTAAAATATAAATTTCGAAAACTAAAAGAAAAAGGAAAAAAATTTGAAAACTAGAATAATTACTTAATTAAGAAGATTTGAAAAACTTTGGATATGATTTTTGAAAGGGATTTTGAATTTAATGAGAAAAGAGAAAAACAACAAAATGACACCAAACTTAGAATTTTTAGATCAAAATAAAGAAAATAAACATGAAAACTTTGAATATCACGATGAACACCAAAAGCAGCTTTTGAAAAATTTTTAAGAAAACTAAAACAATCAAAGGACACCAAACTTAAAAAATTTTATACTCTGAGCACTAATAATTGAGAAAAAATGAAAGAGAAACAAACTCATGCAATTGACACTAAACTGAAAATATGAAACTAAACTCAAACAGAAAACTAAATTATGAAGTTATTGGTTTTGAAAATTTTCAAAAATAATTTAGAAAAATAAAACAAGGATTTTAAAATTTTAACCAAAAACAATAATAAAAGACTCTAAACCAAAAAGAAAAATTTTTCCTAATCTAAGCAACAAAATCAACCGTCAGTTGTCCAAACTCAAACAATCCCCGAAAACGTCGCCAAAAGCTTGGTGCACGAAATCACAATCACACTTTTGCAATTCCGCACAACTAACCAGCAAGTGCACTGGGTCGTCCAAGTAATACCTTATGTGAGTAAGGGTCGATCCCACTGACAAGTCATCTTAGCCTAGTTTCACTAGCTTTTTTTCTTTTGTTTTCAATTGATTTTATGCACTTTCTTGAGCCATAAGTAAGCCAATTGGGTAGAATTTCATATTTCCTTTGATTCAATCAACCATGGATAAATTAATGCAATTTCATGAGATTTTGTGCTATAATTGTCATATATTATGAAAGAATAACAATCTCATGATTTTGAGCATAGCTTTGATGTGCTTGGTTGATTAATGATAGGTGAAAAGAGCTTTGAAGAAGGTTGAAGAAAGAAGAAATGGCAAGGAGCAAGAGAGAACAAAAAGCTTGAGCAAAAGCTTGCCTCAAACTTTAGCTCAAACTTTTGGAAGAGTTGAATTCACCCTGGAGAAGAGCAAAAGCTTGCGCCAACGTTTGACCTCAAGCTTTTAGGCAAACGTTGGCGCCATAACAAAACACCCAGGAGAGCAAAAGCTTGCGCCAACGTTTGACCTCAAGCTTTTAGGCAAACGTTGGAGCCATAACAACCTGAAGGGGTATACTTCCAACAAGAATAACTTGAGTTGTAGATGTCCAATTGAGGTGATTCCAAGTGGGTTAGAAAGATGACATTCAGAGCTTTCCAACCATATATAATAGTCTATAGTTGACATAAAATTGGCAACGTTGACAAGAGGACAAAGTAGCACCCCAAGAGGCATACAAGAGGGATCCACGTTTGGCTCCAAGTTTGACCTCAAACTTTGGCTCAAACGTGGATGACAGCAAGGAAGGCTAGCTGATATGAAAAGCTTGAGTAAAAGTTTGACCTCAAACTTTTATTCAAGCTTTTCTGGTTCATGGCCCGGTTCACAAGTGGGTTTCTCTCCAACTCCAAGAGTAATCAACAGAGGCTTTTGTCAACCCAATTCCATCAAGAGCAAAGGCCCAATTCAAGGCTTGAAGATCATTTGAAGAGAGTGTATAAATAGCTTAGAATTTAAGTTTTTAGGGAGCTTTTCCGTTTTAGTTTTTACTAAGTGATTTTGGGAGAGCTTTTGGTTAGGAGTTATTTTGAGATTTTGAGTCTTGGGGAAGGATAATTGAATTCTCTTCCTCTTAGTTTTCTTGTTTTCAATTTCATTTACACTTGTCTTGAATCTTGGGTTGAAGAATTGAGGAAATTCTGTCTCAATCTCACCTTGAGATCTCTTTCTGTTTTGATTTACTGCATCATTGAGAATTTGCGATTTCACTTCTTTTCTTCTACTGCTGGATCTTTACTTTTTGTGCAATTGAATTCTCACTTTGGATCTAAGAAGGCATTGAGATCTAGACTTGGTTATCTAGTCTCTTGAGTCTTGAGATCTACATCTTTCAATTTAAATTTCCTTGTTTCGTTGCTACACCAAGCTTATTTTCATTATCATTTGAGATCCGGTTTAATTGAATCCATATTTTACATTTCTGTTTGTTGAATTTTACTTTTCCTTGTTTAATTTCTGCAAATCCACTTCCCTATTCCCTTTATAATTCAAGTAATTTACATTTCTTGCACTTTAAGATTCAGCCATTTACATTTCTTGCAATCTAAGTTTCTGCAATTTACATTACTTGTTCTTTAAGATTTAGCTTATTTACTTTCTGTTCTCTTTACTTTACTGCAATTATCCCTCTCCCTTTAATTTTCATGCAGTTTAGTTTCAGTCAATTACAAATCACTCAACCAAATCTTGATTCGCTTGACTAAATCAACCACTAAACTAAAATTGCTCAATCCTTCAATCCCTGTGGGATCGACCTCACTCACGTGAGTTATTATTACTTGATGTGACCCGGTACACTTGCCGGTGAGTTGTGTGTTTGGAATTCGTTTTCCAAAAATACACATCAAGTTTTTGGTGCCGTTGCCGGGGATTGAAATAGATTGACAATGATTAAGTGAAGTGGAGATCTAGATCAAGCACTTTTTCTTTTCTGTTTCTTTATTTTCGTTGCTAACCCACTAACTGTTTGAATTTTTGCTTAAGCTAACTAATATTTCACTTCAGCCATGGATTGAAGTGTTATTGCTTTTCTGGTATTGTGTGATCCTTATGCTTTGGTTGTATGTCAGGTACAAGGAGAGTTACACCCACTTTTTGTGAACAAGACGAAAGAATCCTCAGAAGATTAAGAAGAGATGAAAGAGGGAAAAACATTGTTGGAGAAGAGGAATCAGAAGAAGAGTTCCAGGATATGGAGGAATATCTAACAAATCCACCAAATGGAGCTGAAGGAGCAGCCAATAACAACAATAATCCACCACAGAGGAGAGTTTTGGCTTCCTACACGTGTGCAAATCCTAGACATTGTGGGAGTAGCATTCTGACTGACTGAAGTGCAAACATTCACTCAAATGGATGCTGAACCCTTGTATGAGGCATGGGAACGATACAAAGCTCTGATCAGGAAGTGCCCACCTGGAATGTTCAGTGAGTGGGACAGATTACAGAATTTCTATGAAGGCTTGACATTGAAATCTCAAGAGGCTTTGGATTATTCAGTAGGAGGCTCTCTACAACTAATGAAAACGGCTGAAGAAGCCCAAAATCTCATTGATATGGTGGCCAACAACCAGTATTTCTTTGCTCACCAAAGGCAACGCCAACCATCACAGAGGAAAGGAGTGATGGAGTTGGAAGGAGTAGATTCAATCCTGGCTCAAAACAAAATGATGCAGCAGCAAATTCAACAACAATTTGTGCAAATGGCCAAAAGAATTGATAGCCTACAAGTAACATCAGTGAGTGCCACAAGCCAACCAACAACCCCTTGGGGGCAGAATGAGGAGTACCAAGAAGAACAACAACAAGAGCAAGTGCAATATATGCACAACCAAGGATCAAATGAAGTGTATGGTGACACCTACAATCTATCCTGGAAGAATCACCCAAACCTCAGATGGGGGGTTATCACAACCAGAACCAACAACCATGGCAGAGGAACTCAAACCAAAACACTTCAAGAAATAACCAAAACCACAACCAGCAGCAAACTAACCAAAACCCTTACAGAAAACCCCAAAACAACTACCCCAACTCCAACCATTATCAATCCAATAACCAACCCACCAACCAAAATGCCTACCATCCACCATCCACACCTCACAACCAACCACAAACATTACCAGAATCCCAAAGAATCACTAATCTGGAAACCTTGATAGACAAAATGTGGAAACACCAAGAAATGACAACCAAGAACCAAGAAGCCTCCATAAAGAATATGGAGAGGCAAATTGGTCAGCTATCTAAACATCTTGCAACAGAGAGACCATCAAGTTCCCTGCCAAGTGACACAATTCCAAATCCTAAGGAAGAGTGTAAGGCGATACAGTTAAGAAGTGGGAGAACATTGATGAGCAACAATGACACCACAAAGAAGCAAGTGGAGAATAGCAAAAGGCCCATAGAAGAGGAAAAGCCAACACAGGCAGAGGAAGACAATGATCAAAATGTGATACCAAACAAGAGCACTGAAAAGCAAAGAAGGAAAGAAGACCAACCAACCACTTCACAAAAGGGGGAAGAAGAAGTAATTCAAGGACAGCAGCAAGTGGGAAAAAGTATTACACCTCCACTGCCATACCCCCAGAGGTTCAGCAAAGAGACTAAGGACCAACATTTTCATAAGTTCCTTGAGACTTTCAAGAAACTGGAAATCAATATTCCCTTAGCTGAAGCACTTGAACAAATGCCCCTGTATGCAAAGTTCTTAAAAGAACTTATCAACAAGAAGAGGAGTTGGCTTGAGAAGGAAACCGTGTTGCTCACCGAGGAATGCAGTGCTGTGATTCAAAGGGGCATTCCACCAAAACTCAAGGATCCAGGAAGCTTTGTAGTCTCATGCACCATTGGCAGAATAGTTCTCAACAAAGCTCTATGTGACCTTGGTGCCAGCATCAACTTAATGCCTCTTTCAATGATGAGAAAGCTTGCCATAGAAGAACTTAAACCCACCAGGATGTCATTGGTCATGGCAGATAAATCAATCAAAACACCCAATGAAATCGTGGAGATTCTGTTAGTGAAGGTTGGGGAGTTTATTTTCCCAGCAGATTTTGTGATTTTGGATACTGAAGAGGAAGGAAACAATTCAATCATTTTGGGAAGGCCATTTCTAGCCACAGCAAGAGCCATCATTGATGTAGAAAAAGGAGAGATGATCTTCAGGGTCCACAATGAACAAATGGTCATAAACGTTTTCAAGTCAATGCAATACATTCCTGAGCAAGAGGATTACATGAGAGTGGATATGATAGAGAGTTTAGTGGAAGAAATGTTGGAAGACAATCCTCAAGAGCAAGAAGGAAGTCAAGAGACAACAGAGGAACAAGTAGCCGAGATTTCCATTGAACAAGAGGAAAAACAAGGGAAGAAGGAAGAAGTACGAAAACAAGAACTGAAGCCATTACCCACTCATCTCAAATATGCATTCCTTGGCACATCAGAGAGCTTCCCAGTGATCATTAATTCATCCCTGACAAAAAAAGAAGAAGGAGAATTTCTTGATGTACTCAAAGCTCACAAAGATGCTTTGGGATGGACTATTGACGACCTGAAAGGCATTAGCCCTACAGTGTGTATGCATAAGATCCTCTTGGAGGACAATTCCAAACCAGTGGTTCAACCTCAAAGAAGGCTAAATCCCACAATGAAGGAAGTTGTCCAGAAGGAAGTAATGAAGTTATGGAATGCAGGGATAATCTTCCTAATATCCGACAGCTCATGGGTGAGCCCGGTTCAAGTTGTACCAAAGAAAGGAGGAATGACGGTCATCACTAATGAGAAGAATGAGTTAATCCCTACTAGAACAGTGACCGGGTGGAGAATGTGCATAGACTATAGAAGATTGAATGATGCCACAAGGAAAGATCATTTCCCTCTCCCATTTATTGATCAGATGCTGGAAAGATTGGCCGGCCATGCCTATTATTGCTTTTTGGACGGATATTCTGGGTACAATCAAATCATGGTGGACCCCAAGGACCAAGAGAAGACTGCCTTCACATGTCCATTTGGAGTTTTTGCATACAGGAGAATGCCATTTGGGCTATGCAACGCCCCAGCCACATTTCAGAGGTGTATGCTTTCCATTTTCTCCGATATGGTCGAAAAGTTTCTAGAGGTCTTCATGGATGACTTTTCTATTTTTGGTGATAATTTCAACGCTTGCCTGAACCATCTAAATCTTGTCTTGAAACAGTGCCAAGAAACTAATTTGGTTTTGAACTGGGAGAAATGCCATTTCATGGTACCCGAAGGGATTGTTCTTGGTCATAAAGTTTCAAGAAAAGGGATAGAGGTTGATAAGGCAAAGATTAAGATCATAGAAAAACTCCCTCCACCAACTAATGTGAAATCTGTTAGAAGTTTCTTGGGGCATGCAGGATTTTATAGAAGGTTTATCAAGGATTTTTCAAAAATAGCCAAACCTTTGAGTAATTTATTAATGATCGATAACCCCTTTGTTTTTGATGAAAACTGCCAGCATGCCTTTGAAACTTTAAAAAACAGACTCACAACAGCACCAATCATCACACCCCCGGATTGGGAGCTGCCTTTTGAACTTATGTGTGATGCAAGTGACATTGCAATTGGCGCTGTGCTTGGACAAAAGAAAGGAAACTTGCATCATGTCATATATTATGCAAGTAAAGTGTTGAATGAAGCTCAGAAAAATTACACCACAACAGAGAAGGAATTGCTAGCTGTAGTTTATGCATTTGATAAGTTTAGATCATATTTAATAGGATCCACAATTGTAGTTTATACTGACCATGCTGCCCTTAAGTATTTGATGTCAAAACAGGATGCTAAACCAAGACTTATCAGGTGGATATTGCTCCTACAAGAGTTTGATATTGAGGTAAGGGACAGGAAGGGCACTGAGAATCGGGTTGCTGATCATTTGTCGAGGCTACCACAAGAAACAATTCAAAAAGCCTCCCAGCCCGTGAATGAAAGCTTCCCAGATGAGCACCTCTTGCAGATTCAGCAAGCACCTTGGTTTGCTGACATAGCGAACTACAAAGTGGGAAGGAAGATACCTCAAGAGTTCTCTAAGCAACAAGTGAAGAAGTTAATCAACGAAGCAAGGAAATTCTTGTGGGATGAACCCTTCCTGTTCAAGAGATGTTCTGATGGAGTAATTAGAAGGTGTGTCCCTGAGAGTGAAATAAGGGATATCTTGTGGCATTGCCATGGCTCAGCTTATGGTGGACACTTTGGCCCAGAAAGAACAGCTGCAAAGATACTGCAGAGTGGCTTCTATTGGCCAACTATCTTCAAGGATGCCAGAGAGTATGTTCACCAATGTAACGAATGCCAGAGAGCAGGAGGACTGACAAGAAGGAACGAAATGCCTCAAAACTTCATTTTGGAATTGGAATTATTTGATCTATGGGGAATTGATTTCATGGGACCCTTTCCCCCTTCCTATTCCTTTAGATATATCTTGGTAGCAGTAGAGTATGTCTCAAAGTGGGTGGAAGCCATAGCCACAACCACTTGTGATGCACAAATTGTCCTTCAATTCCTTAAGAAGCATATCTTCACTAGATATGGAGTTTCCAAGGGTCTTGTGAGTGACGGTGGTGGCCATTTTTGCAACAAGCAGATGGAGAAACTCCTCCACAAATATGGAGTCATTCATAAAGTAGCCACGCCATATCACCCCCAGACCAATGGTCAGGCTAAACTAGCAAATAAGGAATTGAAGAAGATCTTGGAGAAGACAGTAGGAAGTACAAGAAAAGATTGGGCTCGGAAGCTAGAGGATGCACTCTGGGCATACAGAACGGCTTTCAAAACTCCCATTGGGAAGTCTCCCTTTCAGCTATTATATGGCAAATCCTGTCACCCCCCTATAGAGCTTGAACACAAAGCGTTTTGGGCTACTAAACTCCTAAACCTTGACTCTGAAGCAGCAGGGGAGAAAAGGTTGTTGCAGCTAAATGAGCTGGATGAATTTAGGCTAGAAGCCTATGAAAGTGCCAATATATATAAAGAAAAAGCCAAGAGGTGGCATGACAGAAGGATCTTGAAGAAAGAATTCAAACCTGGGCAGCAAGTACTCTTGTACAACTCACGACTCAAGATGTTCCCTGGCAAACTTAAATCTAAGTGGACTGGTCCATATTTGGTAACCAAGGTTTTTCCTTATGGGAGTATTGAATTGCTGGATGAAGTAACAAAGAGTCAATTCACAGCAAATGGTCACAGAGCAAAGCTGTACTTAGGAGGACAGTGGGACAAGGAAAAAGAGGTTCAGAGCCTACAGCCCTCTTAGAAAGAATGAAGGGTGTCAAGCTAGTGACATTAAAAGAGCGCTTGTTGGGAGGCAACCCAACCTGAGTTAGTTTTCCTTTCATAGCCTTTGCAATAAAAATGTTGAATAATTGGTATGCATTGCAAGGAGCTAAGTTTGGTGTTGCACACCAAAACAATTTAAGGGAGAATGAAGGATTCTAAGTTTGGTGTTCCACTAAAACCTCATTTAAAAGCACATTCTCACCTCCCGCACAATACTAGCTCCAAGCAATCAAACAGATTATTCAACTACTTAAATGCTTTCTAGTCTTAACTCCATAACCTTTAGCGAGGACACAAGATTTTACATATAGTTAACATGTTGCATCAGAGGAAGTGGCAAGGAATTAAGTTCGGTGTTCCCACACCAAATTAAATCCAAAAACCACACTTAATTCATACATACTAACCAGTCACCTAATGGCTTAAGAAGCAAGCAACTTTTAAAAATTATGCAGGGAACTAACCACCAATTGAAGACATCATGCACCACAACTAAAAAGGGGTACAACAGAAGGAAGAACAAAAGAACTGCAAACCAATAGGTTGTATCTATACTTAACTCTTGCGGTTTAAAAATGCTTCAACTGATGACTTGCTAAAGTGTTCATCTAGTATAAGCAGACTCACTCTTGGCAATAAGAAAGCTAGTCTAAGTGTGTGCTTGTGTGCTTATTTTCACCTAACTAAATACATGCTTTGTCCCCTGCATCCTTAATTCAATAAAAGAAATGTTTGGAATGTGAAATGAGATAGTTCTTTGTTAGCTGGAAGTACAATAATAGTGAGTGGTGGTATGAATGCATTATTGTATGATAGCTCACTTTTAGTGAATAAAAGAACTAGATTGTCTCCTTTTAAGTAAAAAGTAGCTCACTGTCTATGGTGTCTATAGTGAATAATGTGTCAAGCATAAAGAAAGAAAAGAGCTTGTTACACATGACACTGAACTAAAGCTTATAAAAAAATAATAGTCAAGGACAAAGGAATAATGACAGGTCATAGCAGTGTGTTACTTGATGCTTGAAGGAGACTTTCTAGGCCTAAATGTCAATAAGAAGTGAGTATTTACATATCTACATGAAACCCCATGAGCTACCAATAATACTCTGCTAGCATGAACATCTTCTTCCATTTCATTCTTTCTTCTCAATAATTCTTTTCTTGCTTGGGGACAAGCAAGCTTTAAGTTTGGTGTTGTGATGACAAGTCATCTTAGCCTAGTTTCACTAGCTTTTTTTCTTTTGTTTTCAATTGATTTTATGCACTTTCTTGAGCCATAAGTAAGCCAATTGGGTAGAATTTCATGTTTCCTTTGATTCAATCAACCATGGATAAATTAATGCAATTTCATGAGATTTTGTGCTATAATTGTCATATATTATGAAAGAATAACAATCTCATAATTTTGAGCATAGCTTTGATGTGCTTGGTTGATTAATGATAGGTGAAAAGAGCTTTGAAGAAGGTTGAAGAAAGAAGAAATGGCAAGGAGCAAGAGAGAACAAAAAGCTTGAGCAAAAGCTTGCCTTAAACTTTAGCTCAAACTTTTGGAAGAGTTGAATTCACCCTGGAGAAGAGCAAAAGCTTGCGCCAACGTTTGACCTCAAGCTTTTAGGCAAACGTTGGCGCCACAACAAACTCACCCTGGAGAAGAGCAAAAGCTTGCGCCAACGTTTGACCTCAAGCTTTTAGGCAAACGTTGGCGCCACAACAAAACACCGAGGAGAGCAAAAGCTTGCGCCAATGTTTGACCTCAAGCTTTTAGGCAAACGTTGGCACCACAACAAAACACCCAGGAGAGCAAAAGCTTACGCCAACGTTTGACCTCAAGCTTTTAGGCAAACGTTGGCGCCACAACAACCTGAAGGGGTATACTTCCAACAAGAATAACTTGAGTTGTAGATGTCCAATTGAGGTGATTCCAAATGGGTTAGGAAGATCATTTGAAGAGAGTGTATAAATAGCTTAGAATTTAAGTTTTTAGGGAGCTTTTCCGTTTTAGTTTTTACTAAGTGATTTTGGGAGAGCTTTTGGTGAGGAGTTAATTTGAGATTTTGAGTGTTGGGGAAGGAATTCTGAATTCTCTTCCTCTTAGTTTTCTTGTTTTCAATTTCATTTACACTTGTCTTGAATCTTGGGTTGAAGAATTGAGGAAATTCTGTCTCAATCTCACCTTGAGATCTCTTTCTGTTTTGATTTACTGCATCATTGAGAATTTACGATTTCACTTCTTCTCTTCTACTGCTGGATCTTTACTTTTCGTGCAATTGAATTCTCACTTTGGATCTAAGAAGGCATTGAGATCTAGACTTGGTTATCTAGTCTCTTGAGTCTTGAGATCTACATCTTTCAATTTAAATTTTCTTGTTTCGTTGCTACACCAAGCTTATTTTCATTATCATTTGAGATCCGGTTTAATTGAATCCATCTTTTACATTTCTGTTTGTTGAATTTTACTTTTCCTTGTTTAATTTCTGCAAATCCACTTCCCAATTCCCTTTATAATTCAAGTAATTTACATTTCTTGCACTTTAAGATTCAGCCATTTACATTTCTTGCAATCTAAGTTTCTGCAATTTACATTACTTGTTCTTTAAGATTCAGCTTATTTACTTTCTGTTCTCTTTACTTTACTGCAATTATCCCTCTCCCTTTAATTTTCATGCAGTTTAGTTTTAGTCAATTACAAATCACTCAACCAAATCTTGATTCGCTTGACTAAATCAACCACTAAACTAAAATTGCTCAATCCTTCAATCCCTGTGGGATCGACCTCACTCACGTGAGTTATTATTACTTGATGCGACCCGGTACACTTGCCGGTGAGTTGTGTGTTTGGAATTCATTTTCCAAAAATACACATCACCCACGGAGATTGTCGGCTTGAAGCAAGCTATGGTTATCTTGTAACTCTTAGTCAGGATATCAATAATAATTCTCAGTTTTAATTGGAATGAGTAAAAGAACATGAATTAAATGATACTTGTTATGCAGTAATGGAGAACAGGTTGAGGTTTTGGAGATTCTCTGTCTTCTGAATCTCTGCTTTCCTACTGTCTTCTTCTTCACGCACGCAAGGCTCCTTCCCTGGCAAGCTGTATGTTGGTGGATCACCGTTGTCAATGGCTACCGTCCGTCCTCTCAGCGAAAATGGTCCAAATGCGCTGTCACCGCACGGCTAATCATCTGTCGGTTCTCACTCATATTGGAATAGGATACATTGATCCTTTTACGTCTGTCACTATGCCCAACACTCGCGAGTTTGAAGCTCGTCACAGTCATCCCTTCCCGGATCCTACTCGGAATATCACAGACAAGGTTTAGACTTTCCGGATCTCAAGGATGCTGCCAATTGATTCTAGCTTATACCACGAACACTCTGATCTCACAGATTTAAATGCTCTGTTGTCAGGAGAGACAACCAAACCCGTGAACCAGGAATCAAAGAGATACACACTCAATCTAAGGTAGAACGGAAGTGATTGTCAGGCACGCGTTCATAGGTTGAGAATGGTGATGAGTGTCACGGATCATCACATTCATCATGTTGAAGTGCGAATGAATATCTTAGAATAGAAACAAGCGTGACTGAACGGAAAACAGTAGTAATTGCATTAATCCATCGGAACACAACAGAGCTCCTCACCCCCAACCATGGAGTTTAGAGACTCATGTCGTAGAAAATACAAGTTCTAATGTAAAATATTATGAGGTACAAAATGAATCTTTAAAAGTGGTTTTTATAATGAACCAGTGACCTAGGTTTACAGAAATTGAGTAAGCTAAAATAGATAGTGCAGAAATCCACTTCCGGGGCCCACTTGGTGTGTGTTTGGGCTGAGCACTGAAGCTTCCACCTGCATAGGCTCTTTCTGGCGTTGAACTGTAGCTTTTGTGCCAGTTTGGATGTTTAACTCTAACTTTTATGCCAGTTCTGGCGTTTAACGCCAGAAAAGGATAAGGAGCTGGCGTGTAAACACTAGTTTGCGCTACCAAATCTCGGGCAAAGTATGGACTATTATATATTGCTGGAAAGCCCAGGATGTCTACTTTCCAACTCAATTAAGAACGCGCCAATTGGGCTTTTTTAGCTTCAAAAAATCCATTTCGAGTGCAGGGAGGTCAGAATCCAACAACATCTGCAGTCCTTTTTCAGCCTCTGAATCAGATTTTTGCTCAGGTCCCTCAATTTCAGCCAGAAAATACTTGAAATCACAGAAAAACACACAAACTCATAGAAA
This sequence comes from Arachis ipaensis, assembly GCF_000816755.2. Lineage (NCBI taxonomy): Eukaryota > Viridiplantae > Streptophyta > Magnoliopsida > Fabales > Fabaceae > Arachis > Arachis ipaensis. The sequence continues at coordinate 84,939,072 of NC_029793.2, forward strand.
TGTCCAGAAATGTAAATTTTTCCTAAAAACTAATAAAAATATACTTAAAAGTAGCTAGATCCTACTAAAAATTACCTAAAAACAATGCCAAAAAGCGTATAAATTATCCGTTCATAAGTGGGTTATTTCGAGATCGACGCGTACGTGTGCATAGCTTTATGCGAGAGGCAAAAAATGCGCACAGTGCAGGCACAACTCTTGGGGAAAATGGCTGGGAAGTGGAAAAATTCAATCCACACGTACGCGTGCATGACGCGTGCGCGCGGATGGCCGAAAATACTTGGGTCACGCGTACGTGTGAAGCACGCGTGCGCATGGATGATGCTCTATTTTTCAAAATTTTTTTATATTTTTGCACTAATCCAAGCATTCCAAACCTCCAAACAGCTACCAAAACATCATAAAACCTTATTTAACCTACTAGACTCCCAATTAAACTCAACTAACTAGACAAAACATGAAATTAAACTAATTTTACCAATATTTACAAAAGAAAAAATGAAAAGATGTTACCATGGTGGGGTGTCTCCCACCTAGCACTTTCGTTTATTGTCCTTAAGTTGGACTTATGGGGAGCTCCTCATCAAGGTGGCTTGTGCTTGAATCCATCCTTGAATATCCACCAATGCTTGGACTTCCATTGTGCTTCATCATTCAAGGTTAATAACTCCAAGCTTTGATGGAGTTCTTCACAAACCATAGGCTCCCAAAGTTGATCTTCCTTGTGTGATCCGGGATCCCACACTTTGTTTTCACACCCGTCCTTGAGTTGATCATGGTGATTTCCTCTGGGTGGCAAGAGAGATGAATTCTCAAGGAAGCACCAAACTATCCTCCTAGACCCATCTAATTGAGCACTAGTCCAACCTTTGCTCCTTGAAGCTTCAACCATAATGAGCCTAGACTTACACCGCCAACCACTAAACATCCTCCTTTTATGCTTAATTCCGCAAAGCGTCCTAAGTTGACCATCCGTCTCAAGCAAACCAAATTCAAGTGGGATAATAAAGCTAAGAGTTAGAAGTTTTACCCACTCAAATGAAGGATTAGATGACAACCTAGGTGGAGGAGTTCCCAACGGTCTTGACAAAACACGCTCCACTCCCGTCCATCCTTTTTGGAAGGCTTCCACCACTTGGCAAGATACTTCATGCTCTACCTCTTGCCAAGCTTCCTCAAGTTTACATTCTTCTTCACCAAAGTCCTCTAGCTCTTCTCCATCACTCAAATCATACATAGGAGGTTGAGTGAAATCTACCTCATCATCAATTCCGAGCATAGTGGGGAAGGATTTTTCAAGCTCAAAAGGATCATATGTTGGTATGGAATCATCATAAATAGGAGGGCCTATTTATTGGAACACTTCTTCCAATTCTCCAATCACATTGTGTCTTGGAGGTTGTGCACTCTCCTCCTCAACATCAACTTCGAACTCCATGGAAGAAGGCTCTTCAATTTGTGCTTTCTCTATGTACTCAACATATCCTAAGGCTCCAACCATTACTTCCTCTTGTTCAATAATCTCTACCTCCTTCTGTTGTTGCATTTCTTGCTTTAACTCCTCTTCTTCACCTTGGAGCTTCAAGTTTACTCCCTCACTAAGCTCCTTGGTTGCTTCTTCACATTCAACAATGGGAGTGCCTTGATCGCATAGGCTTAGGTGGGATGAGACTATGTTGCCAATGGCTTCTACCATGATAGCAATTTTTGCTCTTAACTCCTCAAATTTCTTTTCATCCTCCTCGTGTCGCCTTAAGATATGAGATTCAAGATCTCTCAATTCTAGCATGAGGGATTCGTCGGGAGGTGATGGTGGAAGAGAAGGTTTATTGTTTGAGGGAAGGTTGTTGTAATTGGAAGGTAGTTCATATTGGTGAAATTCTTGAGGTGGTGTATGTGGACTTTGTGGTTCTTGAGAGTATTGGTGTTGGAATGGTGGTGGCTCTAAGTATAGTTCATATGGTGGTTGGTATGGTGGGTATGGTTTAGGATCATGTGAAGGTGGATGGTGGTATGGGGCTTGTGAGTATGGTTGTTGAGAGCTATATTGAGGAGGGGGTTCATATATATGTGGTGGTTGTGGTTGACAATCACAATAAGGGTCATCACATACATTAGATTGGTGTGCATTAGGATAAGGAGTATATTTATAAGAATCCGAAGAGTAGTCACGTTGGGGTGGCGCTTGGACGGCTCGGGTGGCAATAAATGCCCTTTGGTCGTCGCGCATCTCCGTGAGGATAGTAGTCATGTCCCCAATCACTCTTGTCAAGCCTTGATCTCCAAATCCTTGATGCACATCCTCATTAAAGCTTCCATTTCCTACAACATAGTTTGAACCAAACTCATAGCCAAAGTGATGAGAATTCATGATGATAAGAGAAAATAAAAACAAAAGCTAACAAGGAATAAGGAAAACTAAATCCTAAAACTAGTAAAAATCAACAAGCAAATCCAAAATCAAGCCATTTACAATATATACAATAGCCAATAACATAGCACCATTGCAACTCCCTGGCAACGGCGCCATTTTGATGAGCGAATTGTTGTGATGGTATAGAATTTGTCAATAAATGAATTCTTCATTGCAAGTATAGTTCTAAACCAACAAACAATCCTCCCAATCAAAAATTTGGTTTTGTCATGTGTACAAACCCCAAATAAGAATTAACCGGAGTATTTGGACTCTGGGTCATCTCACAAGAAATTGCAATAAAGTGAATGATTATTGGCTATGAAGGAACAAAGGGGGTATGATTGATAAAGGGGCAAGGAAGTAACTGGACAAGAATTTAAATGACAAGAAGAGTAAATCATGCAAGTAACTAAAGAAAGCAAGTAATAAAGGGAGACATTCATGGCAAAGATTGAGAATATAGGCTTTCTATCCTAGTCATACAATGATAAACAAGAATTTATCTTATTACGTCATCCCCGAAGATGGAAGAAGGTATCATGTTATCCTCATACTCGGAGAAAGTCTAATAAGACTAGCTAATCTCAATCCAAAAGTCCTAATCACCTACTAATTGAATTAGCAAGAGATTAGAGTCAATGGAAATCATACTAGCTAACAACTCTAGATCACCAACATAAGTTGGGTTTTTATGACTCAAGATTGCCTAATTACTCTTTCCAAGCCAAGAGTGCTCAAAATCTACTCTAACATCCAACCAAGCATTTTGTCAAACACTTGGATGGCATAAAAAGAAAGCATAATAAATGACAAGAAATAGTAAAATCTACCAACTACAAATTGTAAGGAGACAATATCAACAACTCAAATTCACAATAAAAAACATCAAACATCAATTACATTAATAGAAAATCCAAATCCAACAAGTGTTTATCAATCCTAAACAAAGAGGCATGAAAAGGAAAATTAACAAGGGGGAACAAGAAGATTACATCACTAGAGCATTAAAATGTAGAAGAATCAAGATGAAATCAAGGAATTAAACATGGATCTATGATGCAATTAATCCTAGGAACCCTAATTCTAGAGAGAAGAGGGAGCTTCTCTCTCTAGAAACTAACCTACATGATGCTAAGTTACAAACAATTGCTCCCCCTTTGCCCAAGCTTGAATTCTGCATGAAATAGCATTATAAATGAGTTGGATTGGGCCCAAAATGCTCTACAAATCACTGGCCACGAGTTGCTTTTAGTAAATCACGTGCACCAATTGGCACGCACGCATACAGTGCGTGTGCACATCTTTAGACATCAGGCAACTATGGCAAATTTTATATCATTTTGAAGCTTCGGATGTTAGCTTTCTAACACAACTAGAACCGCCTCATTTGGACCTCTGTAGCTCAATTTATGGTCGATTGAGTGCGAAGAGGTCAGGCTTGACAGCTTTGCGGTTCCTTTATTTCTTCATGAATTCTCCCACTTTGCATGCTTCTCTCCTCACTTCTTCCATCCAATACTTGTCTTATGAACCTGAAATCACTCAACAAATACATCAAGGCATCAAATGGAATTAAAGTGAATTAAAATCATCAATTTAAGGGCCTAAAAAGCATGTTTTTACACTTAAGCACAAATCAAGGGAGAATTACAAAACCATGCTGTTTCACTGAATAAATGTGGAAAAAGGTGATAAAATCTCCCAAATTAAGCACAAGATAAACCACAAAATTGGGGTTTATCAGTGACCTCCTTCTTTACCACATCAAGGATGGTCGGGTTGAGCCTCCTTTGCGGTTGCCTAACCGGCCTAGCTCCCTCTTGGAGAAATATACGATGCATGCACTTGCGAGGGTCAATCCCCAAAATATCAACTAGGCTCCAACCAATTGCCTTCTTGTACCTTCTTAGAACATCTAGGAGCTTTTCTTCTTCACTCGAAAGCTCACTATCAATAATGACCGGAAACTTTTGGTTGTTCTCTAAGAAAGCATACTTCAAATGAGATGGAAGAGGCTTCAGTTCACTCTTTGCCTCAAGCTGAGGTTCCTTTTCATCAAGCTCACAGAGTTCATTCTCAACAATTTTCTCATGTTCATCCTCTTGGTCATCCGCCTCTTCAACAATAGGGTAGCATAGCTTGTGGTGGTCTTCTTCTTGCACTTCCGCTACCACTTCATCGATTACATCACATCGGAGAATGGAATGCTCTTCGGGAGGATGCTTCATGGCTTCTTCCAAATTGAACTTGATAGTCTTGTCTCCAACCTCAAAGGAATATATGCCGGTGAAGGCATCTAACTTGAATTTAGAGGTCTTAAGGAAGGGTCTACCAAGTAGAACGGAGGATGAGCTTCTATTTTCTGTTGGAGGCATTTCAAGGATGTAAAAGTCAACCGGAAAAACCAAATCCTCGATCGCCACAAGTACATCTTCGGCTATTCCTATCACCGTGTTCACACTTTTATCGGCTAAGGCAAACTTCGCCGCCGACTTCTTTAACAGAGCTAAATTCAACCGCGTAAAAATGAATAATGGCATGATGCTTATGCAAGCTCCTAGATCACACATACAGTCATGAAAAGTGCGCCCACCAATACAACAAGACACCAAACAAGGTCCAGGGTCACCACATTTCTTTGGAATAGGCTCCATCAAAGAAGAAATTGAACTACCCAAGGATAATGTCTCCAATTCTCCTATCCTATCCTTGTGTGTACACAAGTCTTTCAAAAATTTTGCATACTTTGGAATTTGTTGAATAGCATCAAGAAGTGGTATGGTTACCTCAACCTTCTTGAACACTTGAATCATGTTCAAATCAAATTCCAGCTTTTTCTTTGCTTTCTTTACCATGGATGGGAATGGAATAGGAATGGACTCATCCACTATAGCTTTCCTCTTGGGTTCCTTGAGGCTTACTCTTTCTTTCTCATACCTTTTGTCTACCTCCTCTTCTTCATGTGGAGCTTCAACAACCACTTCTTCCTCATGAATGTCTTCCATGACCCTTGAAGGTATCTCCTCTAATGTAGTCCCCGACCGTAGAGTGATGGCGTTGAGACCGCCTTTGGGGTTTGGTTGGGATTGGGATGGAAGATTAGAAGAGTTTGAGGGTTGTTGGTGTTGTTATTGGAGGTTGAGGGTTAGTTTGACATGGCCATCTTTGAAAGCATGTTGGTGAGATTAGCCAATTGAGCACCCAAGGCATCAAATTAAGCCTTGTTGCTCTCATCCCGTTTCTCCATGGCGGCTCTAAGCTCATCAACTTGATTGTTGGAGGATGGAGAGGTTTGGTTGGATTGTTGTCTATGGTGTGGTGCTTGGTATTTGGTGTAGTTGTTTTGGTTTTGGTTGTGGTGATTTTGGTTGGCTTGGTGGTTATTGTTGTTGTGTTGGTATTGAGATGAAGATTGGTTGTTGTTGTAATGAGAAGAAGAGTTGTTCCATCTTTGGTTTTGATTGCTCCCTTGTGCATTGTCCCTCCACCCTTGATTTTGATTACTACCATGAGAGTTGTTATTTTGGCCTTGAGAAGGATAGGGCGGACGGTTGTTATAGTTCACATTGGCTACAACAAGGGCATGCTCCTCTTGAATTTGATGGCATTGATCGGTGTAATGTGTGGTGCTAGAGCACAAATCACAAATCCTAGGAGGGCCTTCAAGTTGAGCAACTGGAGGTGGGTTTGGATGGCTTGGATGGAGTAGTATTCCTTTTGATCCTTTTATATTTGCGTGAGGATGGTGGTCATATCCCCAAGTGCTTTGGTTAGGCTTGCTTCGGAAGGGGATGGTTCTACCACACCCTTGAGAGGATTACTTCTCACCCTTACATGTTGTGTAGCCTCGGCAACATCATTTATCAACTTCCAAGCTTCTCCCTCCGTCTTATTTTTCGAAAGGGAACCACCACTAGAAGCGGTGAGCAATCTTCTATCTTCCACACAAAGACCTCTGGTGAAGTAGCTAATGAGCAAATGAGTGTTCAATCCATGATGTGGACAAGATTCCAATAGCCTCTTGAACCGAGTCCAATACTCATACAAATTCTCTTGGTCTCTTTGCATTATACACGAGATCTCCTTCCGGACATAATTGGTCTTCTCCGGTGGGAAGAACTTATCTAGAAACTCTCTTCTCAAGAAATCCCAATTGGTCACAATCTCATCCAGTAGCGAATAAAACCATGTCTTTGCTTGCCCTTCAAGAGAGAAAGGAAAGGCAAAAACCATAATAGCCAACTCATCGGCTCCATGCCTTCGAGCCGTAGAACAAGCAACTTAAAAATCTCTTAGATGTCGGATGGGGTCTTGACCCGGCAACCCATGATATTTAGATAGTAAATGTATCAAGCTACTCTTCAACTCAAAGTTTGGATCAAGGTTAGGATACCTTGCTTGCAAAGGTTGGAGTATGATATTCGGAGCTCCTTGCTCATGCAAAGTGATCCATCATGGCTCCGCCATGTATGGTTCACCTGCAGGATGCAAAGATGTATTAGTAGTGCCAACAGAGGAATAGAAAGTAGCAGACACCAAGTCACTCTCGGTACCGCCTAGTGATTCGGTATGTTCCTCAAGAGAGGCCGAAGTACTAGCTGTATAGTCCAACCGCCGTCTAGCTTGCCGAGTGTGTAACAAAGTTCTTTCAATCTTAGGGTCAAACTCGGCTAAGCTAGAATTTGGTTGAGACCGAGTCATCAAACTTGGGAGTCATAGCACACAAACAAAAGAAATCTAAACTAAAGCTAAGTATTGAAAGAAAGTAAACTATCTACAATATTCACATATTCACATAACCAATATCAAGGCATATGTTGCAACCATTCCCCAGCAACGGTGCCAAAAATTTGATGTAGCTCAAGGATTACGTCGGAATAGAATTTCTCAATAAAATCCAGTTGGTAGTATAGGTCTACCCAACAATAATCCCCGAGATCAAATTTAGAAAAGGGATTTGGTTGTCACAAGTTCAACCCCAATAAAAATAACCGAAGTATTCAAACCTCGGATCGTCTCACAAGGAATGGGCAAACATGTGCTTCAACATTGGTTAGAATTCCGGGGTTATGAGTCATGAGCAAGAAATTAAAATATGAATCCTAACAAGCAAGTAATCTTGAAATGCAAGAAACTATTCAAATAACTAAGCAAGATGTGAGCAATTCCAAACTAATAAGATAGCATTCAATATAATTCTACTCTAAAACTAAACAATAACTATGATTAAGACAAGACAATTAGAATTTGGGTTTTCAAATATGAATAATAAAAGCAACCCTTGGCTAGACATGGGAATTGGGGTCACTATCCTTGTCTAATAACCATATCTTGACAATTATGAGGAACCAAACTCATTAAGTCTACTTCTATACTTGAAGTACGTTAAATAGTTTGGTCAACATCAACCCATAAGGTCTAACCTCACTACTAATTAACTTAGTAGTAGGCTAGTGTCAATGGCTATCAAATTGATCACTAAGGGTTCCAAAATCATCAAATCCATTAGACCCAATGACTCAAGTTTACCCAATTCCATTAGCCTAGGCCAAGAGTAAAGAGAACTACTCCATAATCAAAGTAAACAATTCATCAAACACATGGTAAGCACTAATAAAAGACATGTTCAAATTGCAATTAAATTGAAACTAACAAGTACCCACTAACAATTATCAACATACAATCCTTCAAACAACACAATTAATCATGAAAATCATCAATGTAACATTAACAAGCCAAGATTCACAACATTCATGCAATGGGTATAAAGTGACAATTGACGAGAATTCATAAAACTAACACAAGATCTAAACAAAATTATACTAAGGAATTCAAATTAAACAATCAAAACTAGTAATTAACAAGATCCAATTCAGAATTCAACAAGGGAAGATCAAATTAAAGCTAGATCTATAGAGGAACAAGGGTTTCTCTCTCTAGAAGAACAAGAACCAAAAACTAGCTAAAAATTATGTTTAAGTGTAAAATGATTGATCCCCCCTTTCCCCCTAGCATCCTTGGGTCTTTTCCATGCAGAAACAGCTTGAATTTAGGTCTGATGAGCCTCAAAAATCGCCAGGCACGATTTCCTTTAATGAGGTCACGTGCAACTTCCCGCGCGTGCACACCATGCGTGCGTGCCTGCCGATTGCTTTTGTGATCCATGCGTGCGCGCCATATGTGCGTGTGCATCGATGGGATTTCTCTGATCTGTGCGGATGCGTCCATCCTTGCGCGCCACTTCTAGCTATCCTCATGCACGCGTGCGCGTGTAGTGCGCGTGCGCGCCCTTTGCGAAGTTCCCAAAATCCAAATCTTCATGTTCCTTCCTCTTGTGCATGCTTTCTTTCTCTCTTCTAGGCCATTCTTGCCCTATTAATTTTGAAATCACTCAACAAACACGTCACAGCATCAAATGGTAATAAAAGAGGATTAAAATATATAAATTTTAAGGCAAAAGAAGCATGTTTTTCATCATGAAGCAATATTAGGAAGAGAACACAAAATCATGCAATTCTTGTGAATAAGTGAGAGAAATATTGACAAAATCCCCCAAATTCTACACAATATAAACCACAAAATTGGAGTTTATCAATATCTTAGGGTTGAGGTACCATTCTTGCATGCTGTGTTTAGAGGTTGTGGTAGCTGGGGGGATGGTCGGTATTGATGTCGATGCTGTGAGATAAGAATAGAAACAGAGTCTGTCGCGTAGTTAAGTCACGAATGAGGTAGGGACACTTTTCTTAAACTCATTTTATTTTCAAGAATTATTATAAATCGATATTGATGCAAAAATATATTTTTGTTGATTTTATGAATCTTATGGATTGACTGATATATTTTAAAACAATGTGATTGTTTACTTGATTGAATTCTTGATTGATTGAGTTGGTGTTGTCATAGTTAATGAAATCTTGATTTGGAAATCTGATTGGTATATTTACATTAAAAAATGTGTTGTGTTAGAAGTCCCATTTATATATATATATTGATATTGAGGAATAGTTGTTTGAAACTATTTAAGAAGGCTGAAAATTCTAAATTATTGATTGATACTATTGAAGTTGGTTTAAATTGTGATTGATGAGATTGGTTGATTGAAATTTTGGAATTTGTTGATATCCTTCAGTTGAGTGTTGTTATTGTGATAATGTTTTACTAGAAGTGATTTGAATGATTGATAAACTCCGATTTTGTGATTTATCTTGTTCTTATTTTAGGGAATTTTACCACCTTTTCCCATATTTATTCAATGAAATGGCATGGTTTTGCAATTCTCCCTTGATTTGTGCTTAAATGTGATAACATGCTTTTTAGGCCTTAAAATAGCTAAATTCAATTCACTTTAATTCTATTCGATGCCTTGATGTGTTTATTGAGTGATTCCAGGTTCATAAGGCAAGTATTGGATGGAAGAAGTGAAGAGAAAAGCATGCAAAGTGGGAGAACTCATGAAGAAATGAAGGAACCGTAAAGTTGTCAAGCCTGACCTCTTCACACTCAATCGATCATAACTTGAGCTATAGAAGTTCAAATGAAACGGTTCTAGTTGCGTTGAAAAGCTAACATCTCGGGCTTCGAAATGATATAAAATTTGCTATATGTTGCTTCGCGTTTAGGGGCGCGCATGCGCCATGTACGCGTGCGCGCCGATGCTGCTCGTGGCCCACTAAAGATAAAATCGCTGGGGGAAATTTTTGAAGCACTTTGGGCCCAACCCAACTCATTTCTAATGCTATTTCATGTAGAATTCAAGCTTGGGCAAGGGGGGAGCAATTTTTTGGTAGTATAGCATCATGTAGGTTAGTTTCTAGAGAGAGAAGCTCTCTCTTCTCTCTAGAATTAGGTTAGGTTAATCCATCTTAGATCTAGGCATGATTTCTTGATTTCATCTTGTTTCCTTTTCAATTTCTTGTTTTTACTACTCTATTCTTCCTAGTTCTTTTGTCAATTTTATTTTTATGTTTCTTTTATGTCTATGAACACTCATGTTGGATCTTGTTTACATTTGATGAAATTTAATGATGATGTTTCTTTTATTGATGATTTGAGTTGTTGATTTACTTTTCTTGCAATTTGTAGTTGGTAGATTTTACTATTCTTGCACATTTACCATGCTTTCCTTATACACCCACCAAGTATTTGACAAAATGCTTGGTTGGGCTTTAGAGTAGACTTTGAGCATTCTTGGCTTGGAAAGAGTAATTAGGCAATCTTGAGTCATGAATACCCAACTAATGTTGGTGATCTAGAGCTGTTAGTTAATATGATTTCTATTTACTCTAATCTTTTGCTAATTCTATTAGTGAGTTGATTAGTACATTTGGATTGAGGTTAACTAGTCTTGTTTGACTTTCTCTCATGGAAGATAATGTGATACCTTCTTCCAATATTGGAGATGACGAAATGAGATAGATTCTTGTTATTATTGTGATATGATTGATTAGACTTGTTTGACATTCTCCCTATGTGAAGATAACATGATACCTTCTTCCATTTGTTGGAGTTGACTAAATAAGATGAATTAATCATTTTATGACTAGGATAGAAAGCCTATGATCTCAAACCTTGCCATGAATGTCTCTCCTTATTACTTGCTTTCTTTAGTTATTTGCTTGATTTACTTTCCTTGTCATTTAATTTCTTGCCCTTTTATCAATCAAACCCCCCCTCCTTTGTTCCTCGTAGCCAATAATTGACCACTTCATTGCAATTCCTTGTGAGACGACCTAGAGTCTAAATACTTCGGTTATTTTTTATTGGGGTTTGTACATGTGACAAAACCATATTTTAATTTGATGTGAGAGTTGTTTGTTGGTTTGGAGCTATACTTACAACGAAGTAATTTCTTTCTTTAGGAAGAAAATCTAGACCGACGAAAATTCTCGCCCATCAAATTAATGGCGCCGTTGCCGGGGAGTTGCAATGGTGTTACATTATTGGCTATTGTGAATATTGTGAATATGCTTGCCTTTTGCTTATTTGTTAGTTTTTGTTAGCTTTAGGACTTTGTTGCTTATTTTTGTTAGCTTTTGTTTTTATTTGTTATTATGAATTCTCACCACTTTAGCTATGAGTTTGGCTCAAATTATGTTGTAGGAAATGGAAGCTACAATGATAACATGCATCAAGGATTTAGGAATCAAAGATGGGAAGAGCCTCAAGGGATTGATCAACCTTATTGGCAACAACCCCCTCCGGTTTCTTATGGGTATAATCCTAATCCTAATGCATATCAATCTAATGGATGTGGTGACCCTTATTTTAATTGTCAACAACCACCACCACATGCCTATGAACCAGCCCCTTAACATGACTTTGAACCACCATACTTACAAGCCCCATACCACCAAACACCTCATTATGACCCTAATTCTTATCCACCATACCAACCACCCTATGAACCATATGAACCACACATGGAACCACCACCATTCCAACACAATTACTCTCAAGAAACACCTCAATATACATCACCTCCATACCCTTACCAAGATGAACCAACTTCCAATTATGAAACCTCCTTCCCAAACAATGAACCTTCTTTTTCCACACCACCTCCAATGGATGATCCTCTCCAAGAATGTGTTAGTTCTTACATTCAAAGGCAAGAAGAGAACCAAAAGGAGTTCAAGGAGTTAGAAGCCAAGATAGCTACCATAGCAAAAGCCGTTAGCAATATGGTCTCCTCCCAACTAAGCCTATGCGATCAAGGAACTCCCATTGTTGAATGTGGAGTAGCAATCAAGGAGCATAGTGAGGGAGTGAGTTTAGAGCTTCAAGGTGTAGAAGAAGGGGTGAAATAAGGATTTCTACAAGGGGAGGAAGTCGAGATAATTGAGCCGGAAGAAGTGGTTGAAGCCTTTGAAGAGGTTGACCGAGAGATGGATTCAATCATTAAGGAGTTCCTATCTACAATTGAATCCTCTCCAATTGGGCTTGACATAGAGGGTAAGGAAGAAGATACCTCACCTCCCATACCCTTGGTAAGCAATGAAGAAGAGATTGAATTGGAAGGAAGCTACCAAGAGGAAGAGGTTGAACAAGAAGCAAGCGCCATCATTGAAGATGATTCCACACCAACCAATGAGTCTCTTAGAATTGATGAATCTCCCTCATTGTGCTATGAAATTGATGACAAGGAAGACCATGCACAACCTCCAACACATGGTTTGAGCAATGAAGCGTGTATAGAAGAAGTTGGTGAGCAAGGAATTGAAATTGAAGAAGCTTGCAAAGAGGTGGAGGTAGTCAAGAAGGAGCACAAGGGCATAGACCTCGCATTGCCTAAGTGTGGGGAGGTCCCCCTTCCTAAGTCACCATCC
>NC_029793.2:84951827-84960667 GCF_000816755.2 Arachis ipaensis
CACTTGAATATGGTTTGATTGAAAATGATGGTCAACTTAGAGCTCTTTGTGGAGTTAAGAGTAGGAGAGAGTTGTGTAGTGGTTGGAAACATCATTCCAAGTTCATGATGGTTGCATGCTCAAAGTTGAATGGCAATGGTTGGTGTAAAACCAAATGGCATGGATCTAGGAGGTTGTTTGGAAGCTTCTTTGAGAATTCTAAGGTTATGCCACCCGGATGGAATAATGATGACCAAATTAAGGACGGGTGTCAAAACAATGTGTGGGATCCCGGATCACACAAGGAGAATCAAATTTGGGAGCTCATAGTTTGTGAAGAACTCCATCAAAGCTTGAAGATATTAAAATTGAAGAATGGAGCTTATTGGAGACTCAAGCATTGGTGGATGTTCAAGGATAGTTTCAAGCACAAGCAACCTTGAGAGGAGCTCCCCATAAGTCCAACTTAAGGACAATAAACAAAAGTGCTAGGTGGGAGACACCCCACCATGGTAATATCTTTTTATTTTCTCTTTTGTAAATATTAGTAGAATTAGTTTAAATTCATATTTAGAGTAGTTTGTTGAGTCTATTTAATATGTTAAATAAAGTTTTATGGTGTTTTGGTAGCTGTTCGGAGGTTCGGAAGGCTTGGTTTGGTGCAAAAACATGGAAAAAATTTGAAAAACAGAGCACCAACCCACGCGTGCGCGCACCTGGTGCGTACGCGCGCCTCAAGCATTTTCGACCATCCACGCGGGCGCGCCCTGTGCGCGGACGCCTGGATTGAAAAATCTCACCCCTCCATACATTGACCCGAGAGTTGCGCCTACACTGCGCCACCACCATGCTCGAAGCACAAACCACCTGTGCGTGCGCGCACCTGGTGCGTACGCGTCCTTGATGCTAAATGCGCAATGCGCGTGCATGTACACTGTGCGCGCGAGCGCCGATAGCGCCACCTGCCCTCCTGGTACATGTTCCAGAGAATTGGGTCAACCTTGGGCTGACACTTTGCCCCGCGCATAACCTAACCCGCGCGTGCGCGCACCTGGCGCGTACGCGTCCTTTGGCCAAAAATTGCGCATCGGCGCGTAAACGTGCATGACGCATCCGCGGCCGGTAAAAAGAAAAGAGAGTTTTTTTTCTCATCTTCCATTTTCTTTTGTCCATTGCATTCGCATACTTCTATTCTTTGCATTTTCATTTTGTTTTTATAGCCTGTTTTTGCTTTCTTTTTTTTTTTTTAGTTTCTTATTTAAATAATGGTGTTGAATGCTCTTACTCAATTGTTGAGAATTTCTTGGTTAATCTTGGTGCTTCTTGACTTGTTTGATATTGATGGGTAATGAAATTTCTAATTCAATGCTTAACCATTGCTGATCCTTATATTCTTTGTGCATTGATATGAACTTGCATGTCTTTCATGACCCACTCTTTCTAGTCGAACTTGATGCTTTTAAGTGCTCTTCATGCCTTGACTTTACTCTTGCATCAAGTGTTAGTTAATATGCCTTAGCTTATATTGTTTTCTCACTAACATGTTGTAGCTACCATGTATGTGAGAACCATACTTTTATTTGGCATTAGCCCCCGCCTATGTTCTAATTTCTTTCATATCTTTGTTGTAGGCTTAATTTTCTTTCTTTTTCTCTCCTTTGAGGTTGGCCACCAAGAAGGAAAGGATTGGAAAGGCTTCTAAATGGGGCAACAAACAAGTTCACCCACACAACCCTTTGAAGAAACTCATCAATTGTAGCAACCCGTCCACTTTACTCTTCTTTGCATGCACAAAAGACGGTTCAAATTTCTAAGTATGGGGAGGTCGTCCGACCGACCTCCATGGGTAACAACTTTCTTTTTCAACACCAATTTTTAATTTTTGTCTTTGTTAGTTAGTTGTTGCATTGCATGATAGGTTGCATGTTAGTTAGAATTTGTAAATATTTTACCATTTCTTTTTATGTTAGGACTACTTGGTTAGGGTGATGATTTCTTTTTCAAGAAAAATTATTTTAGGGCACCCTACCAATTTAAAAAAAAAATTTCTTGTTGAACTTGCTTGAAGAATTTATTTTGGAACATGATTTTTGAGCTAAGAACACAAGCATGTGAGTTTTGAGCCTTATGGTGTGGTTACATCTTATAACCACTTATTTCCATTCTTGTGTGCATTATTCTCTTTCTATGATTGTAATCTTTGATTTGTTTGATTCTATATGTCCATTATTCTATATATAAATGCATTTATATGATTGAGGCCATCATTTCATTTAGCTCACTTACCCAAATAGCCTACCATTCATCAACCATTGTTAGCCAAATTTGAGCCTATTGAATCCCTTTTGTTCTTAATTATAGCACATCACTACCCCTAAGTGAAAAACAATAAATGTCCTTAATTTGGATCTTTGATTAGCTTAGGCTAGTGAGGGTGTGTATCATTTGAGTATGGAAAACTTGGGACATTGGTTGAGGTAAAAGTGTAATTTTTATTTTTATTGAAAATATTGAGAACTGGGTACATATTCATGCACTATATGTAAAACCATATGCATTGATACGTTTGTATATACTTTAGAAAAAAAATGATAAAGAAAAAAATAGAAAAAGAAATAAAAAGGGGACAAAAATGCCCCAAAGTAACGTTCAATAAAAATCAATGCATATGGAATGTGAATTAAAAAGAATGCATGAGTATGTGAAAAAAAAGTGGGAATCATGGGTAGATAGGTTGTATATTAGAATTGTATAGGTTGTTACATATGTTAGGTGGGAGCTTAGGCTAATCAAAGATACAAATTTCAAGCTCACTTGACCATATGCATCCTTACCTTCACCCTAGCCCCATTACAACCTATGAACAAGTCCTCATGATGAATGTATGCATGCATTGAATAATTGTTGATTGTTAGATGAAAAACAAATCTTGGAAAGCATGAGTAGAAGAGAATTGAGTGAACGACCCTATACACTAGAGCGACTAGAGCGGATACACTTCCGGTGAGGGTTCGATGCTCAATTCCTTATTCCCGGCTTTCATGAGCTTTTCTTCTTGCAAGTCTATTTGTACTTTATTTTGATATTTCAATTGGTAGGATTCATGAATCATCGTATTATTTATCCCCACATGTGCATATGTGTTCTTGGGGATTGATTTACTTTTAACCAAGTAGGTATAATCATTTTACATTTAGTTGCATTCATGTAGATAGGTTTATATAGTTTCTTTTCATTGAATAAATGTTCATACCCTTTTCCTGTCCCTCTTTATTCTTAGCATGAGGACATGCTTAGTTTTAAGTATGGGGAGATTTGATAAACCCTGATTTCGTTATTTATCTTGTGCTTATTTTAGGATATTTTACCACCTTTTCCCACATTTATTCAATGAAATAGCATGGTTTTGCAATTCTCCCTTGATTTGTGCTTAAATGTGAAAACATGCTTTTTAGGCCTTAAAATAGCTAAATTCAATTCACTTTAATTCCATTCGATGCCTTGATGTGTTTGTTGAGTGATTCCAGGTTCATAAGGCAAGTATTGGATGGAAGAAGTGAGGAGAAAAGTATGCAAAGTGGGAGAACTCATGAAGAAATGAAGGAACCATAAAGCTATCAAGCCTGACCTCTTCGCACTCAATCGATCATAACTTGAGCTACAGATGTCCAAATGAGACAATTTTAGTTGCGTTAGAAAGCTAACATCCGGGGCTTCGAAATGATATAAAATTTGGCATATGTTGCTTGGCGTTTAGGAGCGCGCATGTGCCATATACGTGTGCACACCGATACTGCTCGTGGCCCACTAAAGATGAAATTACTGGGGGCGATTTCTAAAGCACTTTGGGCCCAACCCAACTTATTTCTAATGCTATTTCATGCAGAATTCAAGCTTGGGCAAAGGGGGAGCAATTGTTTGGTAGTATAGCATCATGTAGGTTAGTTTCTAGAGAGAGAAGCTCCCTCTTCTCTCTAGAATTAGGTTAGGTTAATCCATCTTAGATCTAGGCATGATTTCTTGATTTCATCTTGTTTCCTTTTCAATTTCTTGTTTCTACTACTCTATTCTTCCTAGTTCTTTTGTCAATTTTATTTTTATGTTTCTTTTATGTCTATGAACACTCATGTTGGATCTTGTTTACATTTGATGAAATTTAATGATGATGTTTCTTTTATTGATGATTTGAGTTGTTGATTTACTTTTCTTACAATTTGTAGTTGGTAGATTTTACTATTCTTGCACATTTACCATGCTTTCCTTATACACCCACCAAGTGTTTGACAAAATGCTTGGTTGGGCTTTAGAGTAGACTTTGAGCATTCTTGGCTTGGAAAGAGTAATTAGGCAATCTTGAGTCATGAATACCCAACTAATGTTGGTGATCTAGAGCTGTTAGTTAATATGATTTCTATTGACTCTAATCTTTTGCTAATTCTATTAGTGAGTTGATTAATACATTTGGATTGAGGTTAACTAGTCTTGTTTGACTTTCTCTCATGGAAGATAATGTGATACCTTCTTCCAATATTAGAGATGACGAAATGAGATAGATTCTTGTTATTATTGTGATATGATTGATTAGTCTTGTTTGACATTCTCCCTATGTGAAGATAACATGATACCTTCTTCCATTTGTTGGAGTTGACTAAATAAGATGAATTAATCATTGTATGACTAGGATAGAAAGCCTATGATCTCAAACCTTGCCATGAATGTCTCTCCTTATTACTTGCTTTCTTTAGTTATTTGCTTGATTTACTTTCCTTGTCATTTAATTTCTTGCCCTCTTATCAATCAAACCCCCCCCCTTTGTTCCTCGTAGCCAATAATTGACCACTTTATTACAATTTTATGTGAGACGACCCAGAGTCTAAATACTTCGGTTATTTTTTATTGGGGTTTGTACATGTGACAAAACCATATTTTAATTTGATGTGAGAGTTGTTTGTTAGTTTGGAGCTATGCTTACAACGAAGTAATTCCTTTCTTTAGGAAGAAAATCTAGACCGACGAAAATTCTTGCCCATCAATGATTGAGAGATGTTTGGTTTGGTTTGGTTGGGACCATTGAAGGGTGAAAAAGTCCGAATTTTAGAGGAGATGTTGCGAAATTTTTATAAAAATTAGAGATTTGGTTTGAAGTATTATTTAGAAAAGTTTGGATTCAAGAATCATCTTATTCGATTTATTAAGAAAAGAAATGAATTATGTTTTGGAGTTTTATTCATTAAGAAAAATTTTATATTTTGAATTCAATTTATTAAGAAAAGAATTATACCATTTGAACTTCAATTTATCAAGAAGAAAATTTTGTTTCAAATTTGATTCATTTGAGAAAAGAATTATGTTTTAAGTTTGACATATTAAGAAAAGAGTTATATTATTTTGAGCTCGATTTATCAAGAAAAGAATTATACTAGTTTAAGTTTGATTTATTAAGAAAGGCATGATGTTTTGAGTTTGATTTGATATGAAAAGACTTATGTTTGAGTTTGATTAAAGAATTATCTTTTGAGGAATTTTGGTGAATTTACAGTATTTGAATTTGATTGATAAGGAAAGATGATTTTTGGGTCTTGGAAATTATTGACTTGAGAATGAAGTTAAAAATGGGTTTTATGCAATTATTTCAAATCTCAGAGTTATGCTTTTGGATATTTCAAATGGAATTGAATAATGGATTGTCGATATTAACTTGAGACTTTTGATTTCATGAAAATGAGTTTTATGAAAGAGAAATGGATTTAACTTGTTCTTTTAAAAGAGATCTTGACAATTGAGCTTTTGGGGTAGATGCAAGAATTGTGGTTTTGTCCCGCTTACTCCCAGTCGGTATTTGAGCTTCCGGGGTAATATGCAAGGATGGTGGTTTTGTCCCACTTGGTCTCAATTGGAATTGAGACTTTGTTGACCCTCCGTCACAAGATGTGGCCGGGCACTTACACCTTTCCAGATGTTTGCCTCATGGATATTGATCAATGAATGAGTTTGAGCTTGGGGATGTGCGCACCGAGGGACTATCCAAGGTTAGCTATCGAACATGTCGGGTTTTACTATATAACCGACATATGAGCTCATTGGCCATAGGACAGGCATGCATCATTTATATTTGTATGTATTGTTTGGGTATGCTTCTTATATTTGGCTTGCCTAGTTACATAATTTACCTATATGCTAATTGAACTAATTGTCTTAACTGTCCTTTCTGTTTGTGTATTCTTTGTATTGTTTTGACTGTCGTTGAACAACTAAGAGATCCCTTATACTGGTAGTGGTGACGTTAAGGGTTGTTCCTGATGTGGTACTGGCTGTAATTGTTCTCTGAGTGTATTTTCCTAGTACCATTTGATACCAGTAATTGATTCTATTTTGAGACTGCGTTTTGATGGTGATTTGATTTAAGTTGGGCTGGAGGCCGTATTTTGATTTGATTTGGGTCAGAGACCGAGTTGATTTGATTATATGTTGGGACAAAGGCTGAAATTGATTATGTTACGAGATATTAATTGAGTTTTGAAAATCTTTTAACTAAAGAAGTGAACTTTGAATTTTTGGATAATTAATTATTAATGTTTTGAATAGATTCATAAGACGAGTAATAATCACTGCACTTGAAATTAATTCTTTTCTTATACGTATCCTCTTATGATAATTCTTAAAAAGCCTCTTGATGGGTTGAAAATGGATTTCCAACACCTAAACTCACCGGCAAGTGTACCGGGTTGCATCAAGTAGTAATTACTCACATGAGTGAGGTCGATCCCACAGGGATTGAAGGATTGAGCAATTTTAGTTAGGTGGTTGATTTAGTTAAGCAAACAGTTGATGATTTGAGTGAAGTGTAACCAACAGAAGCTATATTGCATGAAGCTAAAAGAGAGAGGGGGAATTGACAGTAAATTGAAGAGCAAAAAAAGTAAAATAGCTGAATCTTAAAGTGCAAGTAATGTAAATGAATGAAACTTAAATTGCAAGAAACATAAATAGTTGAAGCTTAGAGTACAAGAAATGTAAATTGCTTGAATAATAAAGGGATGTGGGATGCTGGGATTTAGAATTTAACAACAGAAAGTAAAGAAGATGAATTAAGTGCAGCAGATCTAAACAGAATGAGAAATTTTCAGTGAAGAACAAACAGAAAGTAATTTCAACTCAATTGCAAGAACTAGGAAAGAAATTCAAGAGCTCAGAGGCTCAATGAGACTAGAAAACAAGTCTAGATCTCAATTCCTTCCTTGATCCAGCAGAGAACAATTTGCAGAAGAAAAGAAAATTTAGAAATAGTAAAGAGGATTTAGATCCAATCCTTAGATCAATTGAGAGGAAGAGTGGAAGATGATTCTCAGAATTTTAATCAATGGAACTCTTCCAATCTCAATTCAAGATCCAAAGGAAGATAGCAAAAGTAGCAGAAGAAATGAAAATGAAATCAGAAAGCTTAATCCAACTCACAATTCCTTAGAATTATGCAGAAGAGAACAAGGATGAATTGTAGATCAAGGATTGAAACATAATTCCTTCAATCTCTATCCACAATTCAAAATCAGAAAGCAAGAAATGCAAAAGTGAGAACAAGAAGGAGAAAACTTAGCTCTCAATCCCAATTCCCTGATTCAAAGCTCAAAAATCAAAATGAAAGTTCAAAGTAAGCAAAAGGTAAACAAAAGGTCTTCTCTAAATCAAACTAAGTTCTATTTATACACTTTCTATTTTTGATCTTCAGAATTTGGAGTGGGCTTCTCATTTGGTGAAGAATTGGATCCAAAGTGGCAATTGAATTAAAATTGAACCCATGGTGCACCTCCAGGGGAGCGTTCAGTTAACTAAGTTAATTGAGCGCTCATGGCCTTGGCCAGATTTGCTTAGTGTGTGGCTCCAGGGTACCGTTCAGTTATGTTACTTAACTGAGCGCTACTCATGCTTGTGTCCTTGGCCCAATTATTGCGTGACAAAGCTTCCTTGGGTGTGTCTTGTATAGCGTTAAGTTAACAAACTTAACTTAGCGCTCCTTTGCCTTGTGAGGAAGCTCCAAGTTCGAGCCTTGAGGAGAGCAATTCAACGCCAATTTCCTAGGTGATGAGCGGATAATTTATACGCTTTTTGGCATTGTTTTTACATAGTTTTCAGTATGATTTAGTTAGTTTTTAGTATATTTTTATTAGTTTTTAATTAAAAATCACATTTCTGGACTTTACTATGAGTTTGTGTATTTTTTGTGATTTCAGGTATTTTCTGGCTGAAATTGAGGGACCTGAGCAAAAATCAGATTTAGAGGTTGAAGAAGGACTGCAGATACTGTTGGATTCTGACCTCCCTGCACTCAAAGTAGATTTTCTGGAGCTACAAAACTCCAAATGGTGCGCTTCTAATTGCGTTGGAAATTAGACATCCAGGGCTTTCTAGAAATATATAATAATCCATACTTTGCCCGAGTTTAGACAATGCAAACAGGCGTTGAACACCAATTCCATGTTGCAGTCTGGCGTTCAGCGCCAGAAACAAGTTGCAAAGTGGAGTTCAACGCCAGAAACACGTAACAAACTGACGTTCAACTCCAAGAATGACCTCTCCACGTGAAAGCTTCATGCTCAGTAACTCCTTGTCGTCTCGAGGTGTGGAATTAGATACCACACATCTTTGAGATGGCAACTTTTATGTATTCACTATCACCAAGTCCGTACCGGCTTACCGGTCGGGGGTTTTGCACTAGTTTCCTAGTTTTCTATTAGGTTTCTACAAGGTTTCTACATTTATGTTATCATTTTTCAGGATAAATATGATCTGATCGATGATCCCAAATGTCTTCATTCATTAACTACATCTTTAGGTGAAGGCCCCGGGTGAACCACACACGAACC
>NC_029793.2:84960678-84961007 GCF_000816755.2 Arachis ipaensis
GATCGAGAACCGACAGATGATTAGCCATGCAGTGACAGCGCATTGGACCAT
This sequence comes from Arachis ipaensis, assembly GCF_000816755.2. Taxonomy (NCBI): domain Eukaryota; kingdom Viridiplantae; phylum Streptophyta; class Magnoliopsida; order Fabales; family Fabaceae; genus Arachis; species Arachis ipaensis. The sequence goes on from NC_029793.2 coordinate 84,960,730, forward strand.
TTTCACAGGAGGATGTGATGTAGCCATTGAAAACAGTGATGCCCTACATAAAGCTTGCCATGGAAAGGAGTAGGATTGATTGGATGAAGACAGCATGAAAGCAGACATCAGAGGAACGAAAGCATCTCTATACGCTTATCTGAAATCCTCACCAATGAGTTACATAAGTACCACTATCCTATTTTACATTTTATTTATTTTAATCCACTATAATTTCTTAATACAATTTAATCTGCCTGACTGAGATTTACAAGGTGACCATAGCTTGCTTCAAGCCG